>NW_027757866.1:0-4183 GCF_054177405.1 Leptonychotes weddellii
GATGGGTATTAAAGAGGGCACATATTGAATGGAGCACTGGGTGTTATATGCAAACAATGAATCATGGAACACTACATCAAAAACTAATGATGTAATGTATGGTGATTAACATAACATCATAAAAAAAAAACAGATAAACAAAAAATATCTCCAATCACTTGGAAACTAAACAACACATGGATCAAAGAGGAAGTCTCAAAGGAAATTAAAAAGACAGTGAACTGAATGGAGATAAAAATACAAAGTATTAAAATTTGTAGATGCAGGTAAAGCGGTGATACAAGGGAATTTTATACCATTCAGTGCTTGCTTTAGAAAAGATAAAGTCTCAAATCAATAATCTGAACTTCCACTTCAGGAAATAAGGAAAAGAAGAGGGAAATAATCTCAAAGCAAACAGAATAAATGATATCATAAAGCTAAGAGCAGAAATCAATAAAATTTAAACAGAAAAACAATAGAGAAAATCAATGAAAAAAATAGATCTTTGGAAAGGTAAATAAAATTTACAAGCATCTTCCAAGACTTACAAAAAGAGAAAACACAGATTACTAATAACAGAAATGAAACTAGAAGTATCGCTACACACTTTGCAGGCATTAGAGTGTAATAGGACATAACTAGCAACAGGTCTACACACATACATTTTACTACTTTGGTGAAATGGAGCACTTCCTCAAAAAGTATACATTTCCTCCTCACTCAGTATGAAATCAATAATTTGAATGGTCCTACAACTATTAAGGAATTTGAATTCATAATTTAAAATTTACAAAAAAAAAAAAAAGGATCTCTAAGCCCAGATGGTTTCACTATAAAATTCTACCAAACAGAGTTATTAACATGAGGTCTGTATCGATTACAACAAAATCGAAGAGGAGGGGTGACTTCTTAACTCATTTCATGAAAGTACTATCCTGATACCAGAACCAGACAAAGTAATATACAAGTTATACTTTTCAAAGTAATATACAAGTTATTATGGAAAATGCCTATCAAAATCCCCAAATGATCTTTTTGTAGATATAGATAATAGGATGCTAAAATTTATGTGGAAATAGTATAAGATACAATATTTTAGAAATGTTTCATAAATATATAGTATTTTAAATATTTTTATTATATTTGTATATTAAAGATAAAATATAGTATTTGCAATATGTTTTAGTGTAGCTAAAATAACTTCAAACAGGAGAATAAAATGGGAAGAATCACTCTACCTGTTTGCAAGGCTTATTATATAGTTATATTAATCAATATTGTATGGTGTTGGAGGAAGGATGGACAAATAGATAAATGTAATAGAATAGAGAAATCAGATATAATCCACATAAATATGACCAGTCAATTTTTGATGAAGGTAAAAAAGCAATCCAGGGGAGCAAAGATAGTCTTTCAACCCTCTAGCACTTGCATATTCACAGAAATTAACACAAAATGAAGTACAAATTTAAATGTTAAATGTAAACAAATACAACTTTTAAAATATAACATAAGAGAAAATTTGGGGGACATAAGGCTTTTTTAGAATCCTTAGACATGACACTAAATATATAATCCATAAAAGAAAAATACTGATAAATTAGGTTTCATCAACATTAAAGTTTTTGCTCTCAAAAGAATCTCTTAAGAAAATGAAAAGGCAATAAGCAGGGAACTGGATGTAATGAGCACTGGGTGTTATATGCAAAGATGAATCACTAAATTCTACCTCTGAAACTAATAATACATTATATGTCAACTAAATTGAATTTAAATAAAAAATTTTTAAAAAATGAAAGGCAAACTACAGACTAGAAGAAAATATTTACAAATCACATATATAAGAAAGAAACTATATCTAGAATATATAATGAACTCAACATTTAGAAAATGACAAACATAAAACAAAAGTGCTATCTAATCAGAAAATGGCCAAAGACATGAAGAGACACATCACTGAACAGGATATTCAGATGGCAAATAATTCCAGGAAAAAATCTTCAACATTTTCCATTATGGACATGCAAATTAAGACTACAATTAGACATCACAATGCAACTATTATAATAACTAAAAAGTGACAATTCCAAATACTGGCAAGAATAAGGAGAAGTTGGATCACATATTGTTGATGGGAATATAAAATGGTGAAGCCACTCTGAAAAAGTTTGAGTTTTAAAAGAACAAAATAGACATTTATCATACAACCTAGGAATTCCACTCCTGGGCATTCAATCCAGAGAAATGAAAATTTATGTCTGTAAAAACCTGTACATATATTTTAATAACAGCTTTCTTTATAATAGTCAAAAACAGGAAAAAGCAAAAAAGTTTCTCAGTGAGTGAATGGGTAAACAAATTGCAATACATCTATACCACAGAATACTACTCTGAAATACAAGGAAAAGAACCACTGACATACACAACTGGATAAATCTCAAGGGCATTACTCTGAGTGAAAAATAATAGCCAGCCTCCAAAGTCAGATTCTGTATGATTCCACTTATGTAATATCATCAAAACAACAAAATTATAGGGATGAACAGATTAGTGTTTGCCAGAAATTAGGGATGGTGAGGGAAAGGAGATAGGCATGAGTATAAATGAATATCACAGGGTAGATAATTGTGGTGATGAAACAGTTCTGTATCTTGATTGTGGTGGTGGTTATACAAATATACACATATTATAAAATGGCATAGAACTATATGAACACATTGTACAAATGTCAAATTCATGCTTTTGGTGGTGTACTATAGTTGTGTAAATATAATCATCAGGGGAAACTGGGCAAAGAGTATATGAGACTCCTAACTTTGCAACTTCCTGTGCATTTATAATTATTTCAAAATAAAATACTATCTATAAAAGAAAGAGATAGATAAAAATATCATATTGACATCATTAGGTAATGTTGCTTGAAGATAGTGAAGAATTACCTTAAAAATTCCAAGGGAAGACATAGTGAAGAAATATTCAATACACACATCTAATCAAACAATCACTTCAGTATTAAGTTAAAATCTCTTTTTGTATTGATAGATAGTCAGAATGTTACCACTCATCAAACCCATATTAAAATATTAAATATACAAAATGAAAAAAAATACAAGACGGGGCAGCATTAAACACAAGAAATGACAGATAATTATGATCCAAAGAAGTAAATATAAGTCAAAATATATTTTTAAAGAATCTAGTGGTCTTTATGGTCTTGAAGCATGCTTTCTTTAAGTAAATATTTGATGAATTTTTATTCCTTAAATCAAATTTTTTTTTGTTTTATGATAAATAACATTTATATGTCAAAATGGCAGTCAATTTTGTTTATATTGGGTATAAAGCTCAACCCATAGACAAAGAATAGAAGACAGAATTTCTGGCTATAAAATGAAAGAAAAATAATATAAAATTGAATTTCTGTAGATGGATGGATAGATATAAATTTGAAGGTGATGAATTAAAAAGGAAAAATAGAAGAAACTTAACGTGCATTATTGTCTCTATCTTTCAAGTAGAAAGTCAATAGATAGTGCCGGAAAACTTCTAAACTCGTTTTATGAGGCCACCATTACCTTGACCCCAAAACCCGACAAAGATCCCATCAAAAAGGAGAATTACAGACCAATAATCCTTGATGAACATGGATGCAAAAATTCTCACCAAAATACTAGCCAATAGGATCCAACAGTACATTAAAAGGATTATTCACCACAACCAAGTGGGATTTATCCCTGGGCTGCAAGGTTGGTTCAACATCCGCAAATCAATCAATGTGATATAATACATTAATAAAAGAAAGAACAAGAACCATATGATCCTCTCAATAGTTGCAGAAAAAGCATTTGACAAAGTACAGCATCCTTTCTTGATCAAAACTCTTCAGAGTAGAGGGATAGAGGGTACATACCTCAATATCATAAAAGCCATCTATGAAAAACCCACAGTGAATATCATTCTCAATGGAGAAAAACTGATAGCTTCCCCCTAAGGTCAGGAACATGGCAGGGATGTCACTATCACCACTGCTATTCAACATAGTATTAGAAGTCCTAGCCACAGCAATCAGACAACAAAAAGAAATCAAAGGCATCCAAATCGGCAAAGAAGAAGTCAAACTCTCTTTGCAGATGATATGATACTTTATGTGGAAAACCCAAAAGACTCCACCCCAAAACTGCTAGAACTCATACAGGAATTC
>NW_027757867.1:0-300 GCF_054177405.1 Leptonychotes weddellii
CTAACTCCAGATCTCTCAGATAATATTTCTTACTCAAACAGGTGCTACTGTCAAAAGTTTTAAGCACATCATCGGCGCCCACCGTGGTCTACTCACCAGCACAGACACATCAGTGCCCACTGATGGGGTATTCCCCATACAGATGCATCAGTGTCCACCATGGTGTATTCACTAACACAGAAGTACCGGGGACTACTGGCGGGTATTCAACAACACAGATACATTAGTGCCCACCATGAGGTATTCACCAACACAGACATCTGCCAGAGCATTGCTGATCTTGCCAACACCCATCGTCCA
>NW_027757868.1:0-300 GCF_054177405.1 Leptonychotes weddellii
ACCATACATTACATCATTAGTTTTAGATGTAGTCTTCCATGATTCATTGTTTGTGCATAACACCCAGTGCTCCATGCAGAACGTGCCTTCTTTAATACCCATCTATTTACTTCTTAATTCTGGTCATGATACATTAAATTGATTTCATAAACACAGTGACCCATAGTTCAAAAAAGTGCTTTAACAAATATCATTTTAGTTGGAAAAATAACAATCTCTTCTCTTTTTGAAGAATCTAATAAAGCTTTCTTGAGATTTCCCCAACAACTGTGTTTAGTTAACAAAATGATCAAATAATTC
>NW_027757869.1:0-300 GCF_054177405.1 Leptonychotes weddellii
GTGCAAGGTACTTTAAAATATATTAAGTTTCAAGTTTAAGAGTAATTGGGGAAAAATTAAGCTGCTGATGTTCTGTGGCAGAGGCCTTTCAAGGAAGGCCCACACGCAGACTTATTTGTAGCCAGCAATCCTGGACTTTTTGACTGTAGTCTAACCCTTCAGGTGGCTCCCGGAATGCCTATGGTTTATAGCACTGTCAGTGGCAGAAGGTGATTTCACTGTCAGGATCTACACAGTGTTTTCCTCGGTGGAATTGTCTTTTCTCTCTCTTTTGGGGACAAGGACACCATTTTAGTATCA
>NW_027757870.1:0-300 GCF_054177405.1 Leptonychotes weddellii
AGGCATGTCAAGAACCCTGCTTTGTGATGATATGATACTTTATGTGGAAAACCCAAAAGACTCCACCCCAAAACTGCTAGAACTCATACAGGAATTCAGTAAAGTGGCAGGATATAAAATCAATACACAGAAATCAGTGACATTTCTATACACCAACAAGACAGAAGAAAGAGAAATTAGGGAGTTGATCCCATTTACACCTGCACCCAAAACCATAAGATACTTAGGAATAAATCTAACCAAAGAGGCAAAGAATCTATACTCAGAAAACTATCGAATACTCATGAAAGAAATTGAGGA
>NW_027757871.1:0-300 GCF_054177405.1 Leptonychotes weddellii
CATGGAGCCTGCTTCTCCCTCTCCCTCTGCCTGCCACTCCACCTGCTTGTGCTCTCCCTCTATCTCTATCAAATAAATAAATAAAATCTTTATTAAAAAAAAGAGAGGGCGCCTGGGTGGCTCAGTTGGTTAAGCGACTGCCTTCGGCTCAGGTCATGATCCTGGAGTCCCTGGATCGAGTCCCGCATCGGGCTCCCTGCTCGGCAGGGAGTCTGCTTCTCCCTCTGACCCTCCCCCCTCTCATGTGCTCTCTCTCATTCTCTCTCTCTCAAATAAATAAATAAAATCTTTAAAAAAAAA
>NW_027757872.1:0-300 GCF_054177405.1 Leptonychotes weddellii
GGCGCCTGGGTGGCTCAGTTGGTTAAGCGACTGCCTTCGGCTCGGGTCATGATCCTGGAGTCCCGGGATCGAGTCCCGCATCGGGCTCCCTGCTCGGCAGGGAGTCTGCTTCTCCCTCTGACCCTCCTCCCTCTCATGCTCTCTGTATCTCATTCTCTCTGTCTCAAATAAATAAATAAAATCTTTAAAAAAAAAAAAAGTTTACTGTTAATTACATTAACCAAATTACCAGAAACTGTAGGAGTCTTGTGAATATAGTATGCCTATATATAAACAATGTTATTTGATGAGTTTGGGGAA
>NW_027757873.1:0-300 GCF_054177405.1 Leptonychotes weddellii
CCTTTCCTGGAGGTCTCACCTGTGTCCTGAGTGAGGAGGGTGAGGAGTAACAGAGCCCAGGCCATGATGGAGGCACCCCAAGAGCACAGCCTTCTGAGACTCCAACCCTGGATCTGGCTCCCCCATAACTCTCTTATCCCCTCCCCCTGCCTCAGAAGTGGGAGGGGCCTCCATGCAAATGTGCTTCCTGACCTGCCTTTCTTCACCCACTCTGACCTGAATCTCTATTCTAGATACTTCTGCATCCCTGAGCAGCAGAGCTTAGCTATCCAGACACTAAAACATTTCACATGCATTTTC
>NW_027757874.1:0-300 GCF_054177405.1 Leptonychotes weddellii
AAACCAGTTGTGCCACACCTCCTGGGTCCATTTCTCTCTCTTCTAACAGAAGGGCTTGCCTGGGATCCTAACAGATTTTGCTCAGACATCAGAAGAGAGAATTTGTAGCTTGTAGTCCCAAACCTTCGATGTTGCCATAGTAGCCACTGTCCTGTTTGACTCAAAAATCCTTCTGATTAGTCTAGATAATATAGTCCCCATTTTCACAGTTGGAAAAACTTTGTTTTTAACCAGTGACTTTACAGTTGTAAAGTTCTGTGCTATCTTTCACATCCTTTTTTTTTTTTAAAGATTTTATTT
>NW_027757875.1:0-300 GCF_054177405.1 Leptonychotes weddellii
CTGGGGAGTAGGAGAGGGAGAAGCAGGCTTCCCACGGAGCAGGGAGCCCCATGCAGGACTTGATCCCAGGACCCTGGGATCACGACCTGAGCCGAAGGCAGACGCCCAAAGACTGAGCCACGGATACAAATTACTTTGCAGTGATGCTTTGAGAATTAATGGAGATAAGATCGAACCCGTGCTCAGGTGGTATTCTTTTCCCTTAGCTTCTTTGCCATAAAGATCAAAAGGTGAATTGAGTGGTGGGTAAATGTTATGTGAATAGAACTGCTATGGACAAAATAATGCCATAGCTTTTAA
>NW_027757876.1:0-300 GCF_054177405.1 Leptonychotes weddellii
CCATAAAAAACAATTACAGTATGGCTTTATACTGATGGAAATTATATAGTAGAGATAGAAAGATATATGATTCTGTAGAATTAGAAGAGAACTTCTGGACGGGGCGCCTCGTGGCTCAGTTGGTTAAGAGTCTGCTTTCAGCTCAGGTCACGATCCCAGGGTCCTGGGATCCAGCCCCTCACTGGGCTCCCTGCTCAGCGGGGAGCCTGCTTCTCCCTCTCCCTCTGCCTGCCACTCCCCCTGCTTGTGTTCTCTCTGTCAAATAAATAAATAAATAAACTCTTTAAAAAAAAAGAAGAA
>NW_027757877.1:0-4183 GCF_054177405.1 Leptonychotes weddellii
TTTCCCAAATCCCTGGCTGATTTCTATTTACTCAGTGGCCAGAATGGTGTCCTGTGGCCACCTCAGCAGCAAAACGGTATGGAAAGACAGATATTTTTAGGTAGCACATTGCTGATTTAAACAAAATTAGGATTCTCTTAGTAAAGAAGGGAAGAACGTATATTCAATAGGCATCAAGAAGCAGATGTGTTAAAAAGGCAGTATAGCAAGGGAAGAGAACTTCACAGACAAGAGAGTTTTGAGAAACGAGTGCATTTAGGGGCAGGCAAAAGCAAGTGGATCATCGTAGGACAGAGAGCAAAAGGACCCAAAGAAGTAAAACGAAAATAGGAATATTGTTAAAAGAGTTATTTATGTTTTGCAATAGGATTAGGTTTGTATAATTTTTTGACACATTTCTAAATTACCTTTTAATGTGAAGAAGATCATTACATTATGATTCTGTAAGCCATCTGATAATTGACATTAATATTCCTTCTCAAATGGAGCACTGGGACGCCTGGGTGGCTCAGTCGTTAAGCGTCTGCCTTCGGCTCAGGTCATGATCCCAGGGTCCTGGGTTCGAGCCCTGCATCGGGCTCCCTGCTCCACGGGAAGCCTGCTTCTCCCTCTCCCACTCCCCCTGCTTGTGTTCCCTCTCTCGCTGTGTCTCTCTCTGTCAAATAAATAAATAAAATCTTAAAAAAAAAAAAAATAGAGTACTGATATATACCAAAAAAAAAAAAAAATAGTGTAGGTTCCTGGGGCAGATGGCTGGAGCTAAAGAAACGAGGAAATAAATGGGTGTCCAGTTCTCTACAAACACCAGACACTGTAACTGTTCTATAACTGGTGATACATTAGATTACTTCAAACATGTCAAAAAGTGAATCATTGGGGCACCTGGGTGGCTCAGATGGTTAATTGTCTGCCTTCGGCTCAGGTCATGATCCTGGGGTCCTGGGATCGAGCCCCACATCAGGCTCCTGGCTCAGCAGGGAGCCTGCTTCTCGCTCTCCCTCTGCCTCTCCCCCTGCTCATGCTCTCTCTCTCTCTCTATCTCTGTGCCTCAAATGAATAAATAAAATCTTTAAAAAAAAAAAGTGAATCATTGCACAGCCAGCTGATATGTCCTTAAACAAATGTTTCATCTTTCTGAGGAAAAACTTTTCCTTCCGTGAATGCAATTTCATAGCCACAATAGTAACAACTTTTTTTTTTTTTTTTTAGTGTTGTATGAAATTTTTTAAACAGCTGTTCTTAAAATGTGACCCATACGGGGCACCTGGGTGGCTGAGTCAGCCAAGCAGCCGACTCCTGATTTCAGCTCAGGTCATGATCTCAAAGTCCTGGGATCAAGCCCCCAGGTCAGGCTCCCTGTTCAGCGGGGGGTCGACTTGAGGATTTTCTCTTCTCTCCCTCTCTGTCTTACCCTCCCCCCTTAAACAAACAAACAAACAAATAATCTAAAAGAAAAAGTGACCCTACAATAAATGACCTCACCTGAACCAAACCAGAAATTGGTTAAACTTGTGTCCCCAAGTCTAATGGCAAAATGTGAATTTCTTTTCACTTTTCCTTGATGTGTTTGAGTTGGCATGTTCAATGTGAAACATTGTTGCTACCAAATATGATTTCCTTGAAGGTCAGCTGGAATTCTAAAGTTTCATGTAAACCTGAAAGTATTTTCAAGACGAAAGAGGAAAAATTTATGTTTAAACTTTCATATAAATCTGTCTCAGGTTAATGTGAACTTGAAAGAAAATTAATGGATAAGATAATGCAGTATTTGCAGTATTATTTGAAACAAAATAATTTTTTCTTTTTAAAACAGATAAAATTCTTTGATACAACCTTTCCTTTTTTAAATTCAATTTGCCAACATCTAGTACATCATTAGTTTTTGGTGGTGTTCAATGATTCATTAGTTGTGTATAACACCCAGTACTCATCACATCACGTGCCCTCCTTAATGTCCATCACCCACTTACCCCATACCCCCCACCCACTTCCCTTTCCACAACTCTGTTTCCTGGCATCAGGTGTCTCTCGTGGTTTGGCTCCCTCTCTTATTTCCTCCCATTCAGTTTTCCCTCCCTTTCCCTATGATCCTCTGTGCTATTTCTTATATTCCACATACAAGTGAAACCATATGGTGATTATCTTTCTCTGATTGACTTATTTCACTTAGCATAATACCTATTTCTTTTTTTTTTTTTAAGATTTTATTTATTTATTTGAGAGAGAGAGAATGAGAGACAGAGCACGAGAGGGAAGAGGATCAGAGGGAGAAGCAGACCCCCCAGCTGAGCAGGGAGCCCGATGCGGGGCTCGATCCCGGGACTCCAGGATCATGACCTGAGCTGAAGGCAGTCGCTTAACCAACTGAGCCACCCAGGCGCCCAGCATAATACCTACTTCTAATGTCAGTATTTTATGTCAACTAAAATAAATCAGCCATATCTATTTGATACCATAATTTAGTCTTTTTTCCATTTGGAAGAAAATATGCTTTACCTTTTTTTATACCTTCATTTTACAGGAACTACAAGGGATTTCAATAAACAAAAAGTATAAATACAAAGCGTTACTATTTTCTCTTCCCCAGTATAATAATTAGATGTGCGAAATATTTTATTTATCAGAAAACAATCTGAATTTCTCTTATCTTCAATGTAGGTGATGTTAAAATGTTGCTTTAGACACTAAAATGAAAAATAAACATTGATATAATTAAACAATAATTCCACTCCAACGGCCTTTCTCCATTTCTCTAGGAGCTTGAGTTCTAGCCTGTTCTTCTCTTTCCTCTCCCTAAAGGGGTAAGTTTAATAATGTATAGGAGGATCTTGACCCTGCAAAATGAAACCAAAAGTTTTTAGGGGACTTCCAGGCAGTCTCATGCTCCACCTAATTACTAATTCATTCAGGACATCTACAGTGAGCACTCACTACTAACTGAAGATTGTGGATACAAAGGGAGTCTAGTAATAATCCCTGGGATTAAGGAGTTCACAATAGTGGGGGTGAGGGTCAGGTGGGGTAGCAGGGAGTTTTAAAATAAGGTGATAGGGGCGCCTGGGTGGCTCAATAGGTTAAGCAGCTGCCTTCGGCCCAGGTCGTGATTCCAGGGGCCTGGGATCGAGTCCCACGTCGGGCTCACTGCTGAGCGGGGAGCCTGCTTCTCCCTCTCCCTCTACCTGCCGCTCCCCCTGCTTGTACTCTCTCTCTCTAATAAAAAATAAAAAATCTTTTTAAAAAATTAAATAAATAAATAAAATAAGGTGATATATTGGGGCACCTGGGTGGCTCAGTTGGTTAAGCGACTGCCTTCGGCTCAGGTCATGATCCTGGAGTCCCAGGATCGAGTCCCGCATCGGGCTCCCTGCTCAGCAGGGAGTCTGCTTCTCCCTCTGACCTTCCTCCCTCCCATGCTCTCTGTCTCTCATTCTCTCTCTCTCAAATAAATAAATAAAATCTTTAAAAAAAAAAAAAATAAGGTGATATAAGTCTAAATTCAGGGATGACAAGTTGCTATTGGAACATATAGAGAGGACACTCAGCTCAATCTTAAGGATATTCTATAAAGCTTCTTAGGGGAGGTGATGGCTGGTTGAACCCAAAGGTCAGTGAGGATTTAGCTCAGGAAAATTAGTTGGAAGAAGAGCATCATAGACAAAGTTATGTGGAAATGCTCAGAAAAGAAAGAACATGTCATATCCTAACAGAGAACAGAGACCAGCCTTGAAAATACCCCGAGCAGAGAAAATCACTTTAGTCATACAAAGCTTACTTTAGCTTATTTTGTAAGACTAACTTCACCTGGATAATTACTTGTGTATACCTCTGGAAAACATCAGCAAAAACAGTTCCCCAAAGTTGATATGAGGTAACCACTAACCAATTCCCTATCGCTTAAGAAAATGTTAATATTCTAATCACTGTGAAGAAACAGTCACTGACTTCTTCTTACTCTCTAAGCTGCCTTGTAACAACATACCCCTAATCCTCATTCCCTGTTCTGGCTTGAGTGCACCTGCTTCCCCAGCTGTTCTTTGGTGGGTGCACAACAGACTTTTACTAATTACTACTTCGGTGATTCTTTGGTTTTCCTTCTGCTATTTCTGAACTTTTGACAGCATCCACAGCAAATATTTCACGAAGTCACAGCCAGTCATTCACACTGGAGTAAATGCCACTGAGG
>NW_027757878.1:0-300 GCF_054177405.1 Leptonychotes weddellii
AAAAAAAGAATTTATCCTAAGGAGAAATAGATATGGGAGGCACATGGCTGAATCTGACAGCATATACCTAAAAGGGCCTAGATTAATTTTAGCTATGAAGTTGAAATGGAAACTCTAAATGGAAATTAATGCAGTTAGAGTCACACCAAAATATTTGACTTTAAAAAAAAATGAAATACCTATATGACATTTTCCCATTCTCCTTTCCCTGCATTCATTCGCAATATTGCTAGCATAAATATTATCATAGGTATTTACAGTAGTCATTCATTTAATATAGGCTTTGGAATCAGACCTGGC
>NW_027757879.1:0-300 GCF_054177405.1 Leptonychotes weddellii
CTGAGAGGAGACGAAATCCAGGTCTCCTACTCCTCCGCCATCTTGCTCCGCCCTCCCATGTAATGGAATATTAATCAGCAATTAAAAAAAGCAAACCACAACACAATAACATGGATGGATTTTAAATGCATTATACTAATCAGGAGTTGGCAAACTATAATCCATAGGGCAATCCTGTCCTGCTTTGGGAGCCAAATGTGGCCATACCATTCATTTACATATTGTCTAAGTCTGTTTCAAGCTACACTGACAGAGTTCAGTAGTTGTGATAGAGATTGTATTGCTCACAAGCTAAAAATA
>NW_027757880.1:0-300 GCF_054177405.1 Leptonychotes weddellii
CGATGCGGCTCCCCAGCGCACAGCACCCCCAGCCCCCCCAGCCCCCCGAGTCTGGCCATTCCCCAGCCGGCGGGTGCTGACACCACCCACCCAGGCCCTAGCGGGGCCGGGCCAGCAGCACCAGCTCCTCCTCGAGGAAGGTCAAAGCCAGCCGGGGGCAAAGCGGTCACCGGCCCACCATGGGCTTGAGGGCTGGCGACTGTCTAAGGCCGTGCGGCTGCACACGGGCCAGTGAGGCGACAGCAGAGGGTGGCCGGGGCTGACATGCGGGACCAGAGAGCCCGCAACAGGAGCCAGAGC
>NW_027757881.1:0-300 GCF_054177405.1 Leptonychotes weddellii
GGGGTCAGGAAATGGGGTTCCCAACTGGGCAACTCTTCCCAGATACCTCTCTACTTTCTGGAAGGGGGGAGCATGAACTTTTTGTTGTGAATCTGTCACATCAACGAGTGTCATAAAATTTCGAGAGAGGGATGCATAGAGAAAAGCTAGAACACTCGTGTTCCTGAGACTAAGGCATCAGGGTGAGCAGAAACATAATTTGGATGCAGCTGTGTCTCGGATGGTTAAAGTCACTTGTCAGTTCCCCCAATGTCATGGGTTCTCCCGAAGGTTATTTCGTGTACCCGCCTTAGTGTGGAA
>NW_027757882.1:0-300 GCF_054177405.1 Leptonychotes weddellii
AGCAAACAAAGAAGGTATAGCACCTACTCTTCTGGGAGGAGAGCCAGGAAAAAAAATGAAAAGAAATATGTCAGGTGATAGCAGTGTTATGGAAACCCTAACAGAGCAAGATAAAGGCATAGCAGGTGATGAGGGTGGCGTCGGGGAGAGGGTGATATTTTACAGAGGTGGTCAGGAAGGGCTTCTTTGAAAAGATACTTCGAAAGATTACAGAAAGTGTGGACCCTGGGCGCCTGGGTGGCTCAGTCAGTTAACTGTCTGCCTTCGGTACAAGTCATGATCTCAGGGTCCTGGGACAGA
>NW_027757883.1:0-300 GCF_054177405.1 Leptonychotes weddellii
CCTGGGTGGCTCAGTCGGTGAAGCGGCTGCCTTCGGCTCAGGTCATGATCCCAGGGTCCTGGGATCGAGTCCCGCATCGGGCTCCCTGCTCAGCGGGGGGCCTGCTTCTCCCTCTCCCTCTGCCCCTCCACCCCGCTCATTCTCTCTCTCTGTCTCTCTCAAATAAATAAATAAATAAAATCTTTAAAAAAAAAAAAAAAGAACACGGAAGTGGTGCCATGGATTTTCTCTGACCTGAGTTTAAGTCACAAGGCATTTTTATCCTCCCAGCACCCATGGGAAGTGGCTGCTCTCATGACC
>NW_027757884.1:0-300 GCF_054177405.1 Leptonychotes weddellii
GGAGCACCTGGGTGGCTCAGTCAGTTAAATGTCTGCCTTTGGCTCAGGTCATGATCCTGGGGTCCTGGGATGGAGCCCCACATTGGGCTTCCGGCTCGGCGGGGAGCCTGCTTCTCTCTCTTCCTCTGTCCCTTCCCCCCTCCCCCTGTTCATGCTCTCTTTCTCAAGCAAATAAATAAAATCTTTCAAAAAAAAAAAAAATGGGCAGAGGATCTGAATAGACATTTTCCCAAAGACATAGAGATGGCAAAGAGACACATGAAAAGATGTTCAACATCACTAATCATCAGGGAAATGCAA
>NW_027757885.1:0-300 GCF_054177405.1 Leptonychotes weddellii
TTAACCAATGCGCCTTAGTAATGTCGGACACCGAGAATTAATTCGTAACAAAATGGTATATAAATAGCTTGGGGTTTAAGGCACAACTTCCAGTGTCTGTCGTCTGGATAAACGATGTGGCCAAATCCTGGGAGTGATGACACCACTCTTGTCGGGTAGGGAAATGCTCATGAATCCCTTTTATCAAGTCTTTCAAGGGTGTCTTCGTAATGTTCAAGGTAGGCCAGTGGGTTCTTCAGAGGAGTTCATAGCCAGGTCATCTAAACAAGAAAAAGAATCCCACCCTGCTGCCGGCAGCAA
>NW_027757886.1:0-300 GCF_054177405.1 Leptonychotes weddellii
ACTCGGTCAGGTGGAGGCTTCTTCAGAGGGGTCTCCACCTGGGGAAAGGCCTGGAGGAAAGCCCCGGCCCCTCCGGGCCCCTCCTTTTGCCTCTGACCATCTCCTTGCTGGTTCTCACTCAGCCTCAGGCCCCAGGCCCCCTCCCACCTCCAGCCTGGGCCCCTGGGCCCTGCTCCCTGGGCTCGGCCCTGCTGCTCGGGCTGCCCGGCTTCTCCCTCCTGGGTGCTCATGCCCCTCGGCTGGCGGGGTTGGGGTTGCCCCTGGGCCTGCCTGCTGTGCTGGCCAAGACCCCGACCCTGC
>NW_027757887.1:0-300 GCF_054177405.1 Leptonychotes weddellii
AAACCCCAGCTCTCCTCTGAGCCCCCAGCTGCCCTCTGACATCGCCCCTTGGGGTGTTGCTCCCTAGACCAAGCAGGACCAGCCCTTCCCCAGGCCAGAGGTGGCTCCCCTCCCCATGTCAGACCTGAGACCACCCCCCCAGGACACCCTCTATGCCACTGAGAGCTCCTATTCTGCGGGCTCCGCTCCCTTCCGGGGGTCCCACCACTTCTGCCTCCCCTGCCTGTTCCTGCTGGAGGCCAGTAGGTGAGACAAAGGGCAGGAGACCAGAGTCCCTAGCTCCTTCCAGCTTTCCCTGTT
>NW_027757888.1:0-4183 GCF_054177405.1 Leptonychotes weddellii
AAGAGTATTTGCTCATGTATATAATAACACACGTGCCTGCAACTATTCGTTTTGCAAATTTCCAGGCCCGTGAATTTTTCTGGGATTAAAAAAAAGAAAGAAAGAAAGAAAAAAGAAAAAAAAAGCAGTTAATTTTTCATATCTTGGCAGGTGCTTATGTCTGGGCCTGAGTACATTTCATTTCATTTCACTGTCACACATAAAAGCTTTTTTTTAAACTGTAATTTGCACATATTTTTGAAAATTGGTTTAATAAAATATTCACTGAAAACAAAGATTAATTACTCCAGGTTTGTCAGCCAACACAACCGAGTGATGACTGTGGTTTTCTTTTTTGAAACAGTTGTTACTTAGACACAAATTATGATGCAGTTTTGGAAGCAGATAATTCCTAAATTCATATTAACTGCTTCATAAATCATAGGCCAACTGAAAAATTAATGAAAAAGTGCTAACATGTAGGTGTGTGTAAAAGGAGGCAAATCCGAGGCTAAAAACGAATATAACTCTCAAGCCCTTTATTGCTTCAGAAATTAGTTAGCTCCACCCTTGATCTCATTGGGAAATACATTTTTGGTAAGAAATTTCTGAAATATTTAGTATTTTTTAGTCATGGGAAGCTGTCTAATTATCTCCTTTTAAAAAAGCTAGTTTGAAAACATTTAAGGGTGTAGAAACAGCCCCGAAATATTTAGTATTTTTTTAGTCAGAGAAAATTGGATACTTAACCCTTCCTTTTAAAAATGACTTTGTGAAAAAATTGAAGCATGGAGACTATGCTGAGTTTCTGTTTGGGAAATGAGTGTGTGGAGGATATTTGAATGGCACCATCTTTATGTGGTCCCTGATCAGTTCAACTGCAAATGTCCCTCCTTGCAACGCTTGATCCTGATCACTGTATTATACAACTATTCAGTGGCTTTTGCTATGTACCAGGCATAAGTTCATGTACTTGGGGCATTATTTCAGGTACTTAGTGAATAAAAGAGGAAAGAAAAAATTGCAAGCCCTGCCCTCATGACACTTCCATACTCTCTTCTTGCCAGGTTTCTGCAAATATATTCTTTCCTACTTTATTGCAGTTATTCCCCTTCCTTCCAATACTCCTTTATTGCTAATGTTCTCAGAGACTTTAATAACATCCTTCTCTCGATATATGATTTTCCCATGTAACCTTCAACTGTCTCCTCTAGTTTGCTCTGAAATTCCTGTCTTCTTACCCTGACCTTTCCTGCACTCCAGGTCCATGTGATCAGATGCTTACATAAGTCCATCTGGAAATCTCAAAGTCATTTCGCACATAATGTGTCCTGAATTAAAGCACGATTACCCTTCCCTTCCAAGGAAACCTTTCCTTAGTGCCCCTTTTATTCCTTAGTAACTTCATCACTGACCAAGAAGTCACCCAATATAAATGTCTCTAGTCTGAGTGATTAATACCTCAGATTTCCAGACTGTGGCAGCCTATGTTTCTATTCCAACTTTGCCAATAATTAGCTTAGTAATATTGGCAACTGACTTAACCTATTGGAGCCATAATTTGCTTATCTGTAACTTGAGGATTAAGGGTGCTAGAAAGATTGACAGAGGTGATGTGATTAAGAGTTCAGCACCTAGGAAGATATAAATAAAAAGTAGCTTTTGGTATTGGTTTTCCCTTTATTATCATTATTTTTTATAGCTACCACTACTCAGTCATTTCAAAGTGGGCTTGGCGAAGTCCTTGGGTGTTGCAAAGCCTTGGGGGGCCTCTTCTGGCTTTGAGTGGGTCTGAGCACCAGGGCTTCCAATTGCCCTGCAAAGTGATAACCAGAGCACCTCTGATGTCAGGTGATTTATTTAATGGAGTTTAGTTTTGAATTTTGATTGCAATGGATTCTACTCTTGAACACAATTTTACAAATCAATGATGTACTCCTAGCGATGCTCCTTTGTTTTTCTATTCAAATCTACTTTTTCAAATACTACACTGGAAGAGCCAAACTTCCCACTTGGCACTGAATTTTTCCTTAGCTCAGTCCTTTAAGTGTGTGCATTTGGCTCAGAACTGCTATCCTGCAGGATGAATTCTGCTGAGAAAAATTCTACCTTTTGTGAAAGGTAGGCATGCTGTGGAATGTAAGGGGGGTGACATTGCTGGCTTTCCCTGATACTGCTCTAGTTAGACTGAGATAGAACTATGCCATTAATTAAAATGAGGCTCCTTTCGTATTTAATGCATTGCGCACATTTGCAAAGCTACTGGTCTCCAACTGCAAAGCACACTCTCCCCACCCCCCCAAAAAAGCTGTGTGAAGAATGAGCCAAGAATAATTATTAGCTTTTTGACATATCAGTTTCTTTTTTTTTTTTTTTAAAGATTTATTTATTTATTTGAGAGAGCGAGAATGAGAGAGAGAGAGAGTACACGAGAGGGGGGAGAGTTAGAGGGAGAAGCAGGCTCCCTGCTGAGCAGGGAGCCCAATGCAGGACTCGATCCAGGGACTCCAGGACCATGACCCGAGCCGAAGGCAGCTGCCCAACCAGCTGAGCCACCCAGGCGCCCGACATATTAGTTTCTAATGAGTGTGTTATTTTGAAATACCAGTGGCATGTCTGGTTTTGTAAAGATTTTATTTTATTTTTGAGAGAGAGAGTACAAGCGGGGCGGGGGGGCGGTGCGCAGAGAGAGAGGGAAGGCAGACTACCTGCTGGCTGGATCCCAGGACCCTAGGATCATGACCTGAGCCGAAGGCAGATGCTTAACTGGCTGAGCCACCCAGGCGCCCCGCCAGTGGCATGTCTACTAAATGAAAACTTCCAACGTTGTTTCTAGCATGCCTGTAATATCTCGTGGTGCAAAAATAATGTATACAGAGCCAAAATTTACATGCTATATTGAATGTGAATTCATAGATAAGTTTAATAGTTAAATGATAAATGATAAATAGGCAGTGAGCAACTGATGTTTATATATACATTAATTATAAATTTCAGTCAAAATACAGATGTGTGAAATTAAAATTTCATTTTTTTCTATTACTAAATGTAATTTACAACTGAACCCGTTTCTGACTCACTCAAGTTTGCACTAGGTAAACTCAAATTAGTATTAGCCATTTCTGGTTTTTACTCAAACAAGGGATGTCCCTCTCACTTGTCCTCAGAATACATTTAAATTAGAAAGTTTGTGTAACCCGCATGATTTGGATGGTGTGTAGATGGTGAGAATGCAGGCACCTTCTTGACCATGAGCAACCTTTGTTCTCTTCTAGACTCTGCAGAGATGTAAATCATGATGTCAGGTCTTTAATCATTGGTCTCATTTTCTGCTTCTATCCACAGCTGACCTTGGCCATCGCTTTTGTGATTCATGCCACATACCCTCACTGAGAGTGTTTCCCCAGTCGCCACAAAGAGACATTGTCTTATCTGGCAATCGTCTCTCAGCTACTTTGGTCTCATCTGGCTCTCTAGAAGGCCTGGAAAATATTCAGAAAGATTACCAATGTTTTTCTGGAAGGATGGAAGGCTTGGGGATCTGTTTCAGGTCTTCTTTTCCTAGACACATCCGCTCTTACTTTCTACTTTTTGATGAGGACTCATGTTGGGACAGGGAACTTTCATCTATTTCTTTCTCCTTGGCTCTCTGGCTTCCCTGTTCTTATATTCCTCAGGTGCAGAGAATTGGGTTTATTCCTCTCTAGCCTATGACACATCATCATCATTGATCCATGCAGAACATTTCTGTGTATACTTGATTTTTCTCTGTTATCCCAGATCCACATTTCTATGAATAGTGTTTGATATATATCCTTATATACGTATCTATCCTGGTAACATATATACTGTATTCTTGTGTATGTGTTTTTAATTTTTATAAATGGCAGTATGCTATAAATTTTACTGTATATATATGTAAATATAGACTTTAAGTTTTAAAGTATATCTATGTTGCTGTAGGAAGATCTAGTATTTTTTGTTTGTTTCTACCTACTTCATAAGATATATCTACCACATTTTAGTAGGTTGAACTGAATGAAACTGATATTTTCTTTTTTTTTTTGTGGGGGCGGTGGGAGGGATGGGGTGGCTGGGTGATAGACATTGGGGAGGGTATGTGCTATGGTGAGCTCTGTGAATTGTGTAAGACTGATGAATCACAGACCTGTACCTCTGAAACAAATAATACATTATATGTTAA
>NW_027757889.1:0-300 GCF_054177405.1 Leptonychotes weddellii
CTGCATGGAGCACTGGGTGTTATACACAAACAATGAATCATGGAACACTACATAAAAAAGTAATGATGTAATATATGGTGATTAACATAACATAATAATTAAAAAAAAAACCAGTATCATTGGCTATATTCCCTATGCTGTTCCTCTTATTCCCATAACTTATTCATTCCAAAACTGGAAGCCTGTATCTTCTACTCCCCTTCAACCATATTGCCCATTTCCCACCTCCTGTCCCTCTGGTAACCATCAGTTTATTCTCTGTATTTTTAGGTCTAATTCTGCTTTTTGTTTGTTTGTTTA
>NW_027757890.1:0-300 GCF_054177405.1 Leptonychotes weddellii
ATCCAAGGCCCTGTAAAGCCGCCCACCCTGTGCCCACTCTGAGGTCCCAGATGCACATGTGTTCACCTCTCCAACCTGGCCACCTAGCCTGCCTCCGGGTGGCTCAGTCCCAGGGAAGACACCGGAGACTCTCTGGCTGGGGGCCCTCCCAAATAAGATGCAGAATTGGGTTTGACCTTCCCGCAAGCAGGACGCCAAGGCCCTTTCCTTCTTCCAGCTCCCTGAAGGGTGCTGACCTCCCCCCCACCTACACCCACCCCCAGCCTTCGCAAGAATGAGGCTACAGGGCCCCTGGGCCCC
>NW_027757891.1:0-300 GCF_054177405.1 Leptonychotes weddellii
TTCAAGAAGACACTTCTCGGGGCGCCTGGGTGGCTCAGTTGTTAAGCGTCTGCCTTCGGCTCAGGTCATGATCCCAGGGTCCTGGGTTCGAGCCCCACATCGGGCTCCCTGCTCAGTGGGAAGCCTGCTTCTCCCTCTCCCACTCCCCCTGCTTGTGTTCCCTCTCTCGCTGTGCCTCTCTCTGTCAAAAAATTAAATACAAATCTTTAAAAAAAAAACAAAAGAAGACACTTCTCTTTTGCTCATGAAATTGATAGCAGACATCACTGCAATCCTTTAGGATATCTTCAGCAAAGACAA
>NW_027757892.1:0-300 GCF_054177405.1 Leptonychotes weddellii
ATCCAAGTATATCACTAAAGAAAGCCAGCACCCATAAGAGAAGAAAGTAAGAGAAGAACTACAAAAACAACCATAAAACAAGTAACAAAATGGCAATGAGTACATACCTATCAATAATTACTTTGAATGTAAATGGACTAGATGCTCCAATCAAAAGACATAGGATGATGGAATGGATAAAAAAGCAAGACCCATCTGTATGCTGCCTGCAAGAGACTCATTTCAGACCTAGAGAGACACCTGAAGATGGAAAGTCAGAAGATGGAGAAGCATTTATCATGCATATGGAAGTGAAAAGAA
>NW_027757893.1:0-300 GCF_054177405.1 Leptonychotes weddellii
ATCCAAGTATATCACTAAAGAAAGCCAGCACCCATGAGAGAAGAAAGTAAGAGAAGAACTACAAAAACAACCATAAAACAAGTAACAAAATGGCAATGAGCACATACCTATCAATAATTACTTTGAATGTAAATGGACTAGATGCTCCAATCAAAAGACATAGGATGATGGAATGGATAAAAAAGCAAGACCCATCTGTATGCTGCCTGCAAGAGACTCATTTCAGACCTAGAGAGACACCTGAAGATGGAAAGTCAGAAGATGGAGAAGCATTTATCATGCATATGGAAGTGAAAAGAA
>NW_027757894.1:0-300 GCF_054177405.1 Leptonychotes weddellii
CAACTACAAGATCCCAGTTCTTGCAGAGGAGCTTATAGAAAATGCTTCTTGAGCTTACTTCTGTTTTGAAGTTTAAATACAGAATGACAGGACCATCAGACGATTGCTCAACAGGAGGGCTTTGAGAATTTGGCTTTTATAACCTTGAATTACAGCAAAAGGCAGAGGCCGCCACTCCAACTTAGGCAGAGATTCATTTTCCTGGTTTGCTCAGCTCAGAGCTGTCAAATGGTTCCTGGGTCCCATGCAGAACATGCTTGGCCAGCCCCAGGTGGGTCCTCAGGGTGCCAGACCCTGCCC
>NW_027757895.1:0-300 GCF_054177405.1 Leptonychotes weddellii
CTGGGCTTCAGTGCGGCCTCGGGCAAGTCAAGCCGGCCGGGTCCATCACCCTTGCTTCAAACAGCCGGGCTAAGGGGGCTTAGAGCTACAAATACGAGGGCCCCCTCCAGCAACCCCATCGGTCAGAGCGGGGCCTGATGGCCTGGCTGCTACCGCCCTCCTAGATGTGCCACCAGGAACTGGGAAGAGGCACATCACTTGCTGACCCAGGTGGACCCTACAGAGCTGTGGCCAGCCTTGTGCCGTGTCCCAAGTCTGTCCGCATGTGGTCTGTCGCTGTCTTCCGCGCAGTATCCCCTC
>NW_027757896.1:0-300 GCF_054177405.1 Leptonychotes weddellii
GCAACCCCTACCTCAGCCTCTATCACTCTTGCTTCCTTTCTGGCACCTCCGCCTGTCTGTCTCTCCCGTGACTCCATCACTGGGTTTCAGAACGGCTCCATTGTACCCAGCACAACAGAAGGCCAGACCAGACTGCAGGGGATCTTCAGAGGCTTTGGTCCTCCAACCGCTTCTAATCTGAAAAAGGACCATGGAACGGGACACAGATTCTAGCTTCCCCAGTAGCTGCCTAAAGGGATCAGGTGGTGTTACTTCCTGTGAGCAAACTTTGACCACAGTAGCAGAAAATGGCATGGCACA
>NW_027757897.1:0-300 GCF_054177405.1 Leptonychotes weddellii
CCAAGAGTGGGAAATTTCTTCTGCAGAGAATCATGAGGGATCTATTTGGGGTGATGCAAATATTCCAAATCTTGATTGTTATGATGGTAATATGATATTTATCAGATATTTGTCAGAACTAACTGAACTGTATACTTAAAATGGGTGCATCTTATTGTATATAAATTATACCTCAATAGAGTTCACTGTAAAGAAAAAACTGAACATATTTGTTTTTGTTAATGTTCATTATTATTATTCATAAGATCTATTTTTCATAATAAACTAAACGTGTTTCCTGTATTCCTTTAAAAATCAGTC
>NW_027757898.1:0-300 GCF_054177405.1 Leptonychotes weddellii
AATGAGAAGAGGTAGAAGAACACCATCTTGAATGTTGAGCCTTCTGAAATGGCTTAGGTAAGATAGAAGATAATGATAGTGATACTTAATAAATAGTAATATGACACTAATAAATACTAACACTGATATAATAAATATATGTAAAGAACATACCTAATATCTGTGTCTCGTTTTATAATTTACAAATTTCTTTCTCACACATTATTTCATTTATTGATCAAGGTAATCATCCCAAACAAACATGAAAACTTAAAGTGGATGAAGCAAAGTTAAGGACTGCCTGTGTCAGTCTGGATTTAG
>NW_027757899.1:0-4183 GCF_054177405.1 Leptonychotes weddellii
AAAGCCTGTCTCATATCAAGTGTGCTCTCATTCCCTAGTCTGGGAATAGGAACCTAGAAAAAGCGGGGGGGGGGGGCGGGGGGGGAAAGGGAAGGCTTAAAGGATCATCTAGCTGCCTACAACTGGGTATGTTATTTTAACATTTTACAAAACATTGCATTGTTCAGTACAAATTTGTATGATTACATATGAAGTTGCACACACACATACATATTATATTAATAATATATGTTTGGTTTGGACATCAGGGCTGATTTGGCAAACACGCAGACTTCAAAATACTGTATTACATCTCTACTTCCATTCAGTCAAAGCTCAGTTCTTTACTGTCCTACGTTGTAAGGGGCCAAACTGGAAGTAAACATTGGTTAATTCTGACGAACAGGTGAATTAGCTGCAGAATATGTTGCATTCTGTTTTGAGTGTAATACACTTCCTAAGGTAATAAGCATGGAGAAAGGGGATGTTTTAAATCCTCTTTAATATTTAGGTTAATATTTCATACTTGGCATTCCAAGTATAACACTGCCTCCATATATTTTCCTACTTCTCCTACTTGCTGAGTGACTTTACATGTGTTCTAATCAAGTTCATGTTTTACTGCAACGTTATACAGTAGCCCCACCCCCACCCCCATTCGTTGTTCACTTTCCCCGATTTCAGGTCCCCACTGTCAGCTGAGATCCCAGAAACAGATGATCCTCTGTGGGAGGTACTGTCAGAAGGTCAGTAGAATAGCCTCACACTCAGTGCCCCATCACTCACCTCACTTCATTTCCTCACGTACGCATTTTATCTTCTCACGTTGTCATCATCATCATCAGAGGTTGAGAACAGTATGATAAAATGAGAGCTCACATTCACATAACTTTCATTACAGTATATTAGAATAGTTTTAATTTGTTAGTTATTGTTGTTAATCTCAGACTGTGCCTAATTTATAAATTGAACTTTATCATAGTTAAGTATATATAGAAAAAACCATAATACATATAGGATTCAAGAGTATTGGAGGTTTCAGGCATCCACTGGGGGTCTTGGAATATATCCAAGATATTTCATGGATGAGGAGGGATGACTAATGAGGGCATAACCTAAGACATGCATCAACTAGGGAAGTTGGAACTTACCCCATCTGAAGACCTATAAAAGGTCCCCAAAAGGGGCAAATAAATAATGGACTGTAAAGATCTTCATAAACACATGTCCTCCTAAATTTAGAAGTGTTTCTGCCCTGGTGTATGCCCTAGTGTATGTTTTAAAGCTTGTACTGACTTGATCCACAAGCTTTTTGGCAATAGGCAATCTCTGTTTTCATTTTCCTAACTAGACAGTCCCTGTTCTCCAAGGCTTTTAAACTGTACATCCTCCACCCTCCACCCCCCTAACTGCTAGAAATTATTCTCATTTATTATGTATTAACTAAAGGAATGCTTGTTACTTGCAGTATGATAAAGCAAAGTGGGAAGTAGCTTTAGTGGGAAGGATGGGGTTGCTGAAGAGAGAGCTCTTCTCTTGTGGATTCATTTTTGTTGAGCTGTCCGGAATCCTCAGGGTTTCAGACATACTTTATGTAATGGTAAATGTAACACTCACTGCCAGGCTAAATACAGAAAATTTGCTTTTATCCAAAACTGATAAAATATTTTACTTCAAACTGTCCCGTTCAGTAATTGATGTTAAGAGTACCCCTTATAATGTTTTCCATATAATAAAAAATGATTTTCATTTTCTTTTCAAGGTTGGCATGCCCATTTATTTGAAAGTAGCTGAAACATTAATAATTTTTTTAAATCAACTTTCAGATAATGTGCTAATTCCATTAACCAAAATAGTATATTCTACAATGTTTTTGGAATTGCCAAATGATATTCAGATTTAATTATATTTTGGGGAGAGGCAACATGATGTAGGATTGGGAACAGAGTCAAAATGGATTTCATATTGAATCTTTCTTCTACCATTCACTATGCAATCTAGGGCAAACTAATCCCTCTAAAACCATTCCCTCATCTTTAAAGGAAGAAGATGGTGAGACTGTTGCAAGAGTTAGACGCAGTCTGTGTGAATGGACTTGCATAACATCTGGCTGAAGATAGAATTTAGTATTTTTATTCTTGTTGCTACTATGTTTCTAGATTATCCGATTATTTCATGTTTTGCAAAGGCGGTTTTCTATTTACCTTAATGAAAACGCTGAATATATGTATGCGTGAGTGTGTATACATAACAAACATACACCACACATATATACCTATACACACACTTATGATCTTAATATTTGGGATATTTTAGATTATTATAGAGCATTAGGAGGAAATCAATTGATAACAACCTGACTGGTTTTTGCTATTTTTAGATGATAACCTGTTTTCCCCAAAGGCTTAGAATCTTCTTTGAAGTGTTCATGGTTTAATATTCTCTTCCCGGAAGTTTGGGTTTTGAGAAATGACTGACTTAGCAGTTCTTTGTCTTTAGGAGCTGATGACATGTTGAGTTGAAATTTAAGAAAAGTTAGGTGAGTGCATAATTAAAACAGACTCTACATCTGAGAGAGCCAAGCCAAGCTGTATATTTTCCAGCTGGGGTGAATATTGACTAATATCTGACTTTCATATTATCACAATTTATCGTAATTACCGATTTTCTGAGGTCAGTACAAAAACTTGTGTATCAGGTTACAAGGTAGCAAATGAAGAAAAGTGAGGAGAAAAGGCATTTTTATTATCTTTATTCTCACCCCTTTTTTGAGAGCTAAATGAAGATTCAATTTCTTATACTGTCTGAAAACCTCTGCTCTGAAAACAATATGACAAACCTGAATTTTATAATTGAGAACTTGAATGGCAGGCTCTCCTGCGATTTATTTTCAAATAATGGACCAGAGAGACCACTTGAAGTTGCATTAATAATGCTTGCACAGGGTTAGCAGTAGATCTTTCCTGTTATTGGTACTTGGGTTTACTTTTGGCAGGAGGAATCAAGTAAGTGAAAACTCTTGATACTCTCACTTCCATTAATCACATCTTACCTCCAGGAAGGGTTTTAATATGACCTAATGAGTGCAAGACATTGCGTTTTTTTTTTTTTTTTTCATTTCACATCTTTTGAAACAAGTGCCAGAAAGTCTTTTTTTTTTTTTTTTAATAAAGTGACCTTTTAAATCAATGTCTCACAAACTTGCACATTGATTCTTCTACACACCAAAAAGATTAGGAATCAAGACACCTTCTGAATAGAGGTCAGCAATATATCTTTTCAAGAAGAACAATATAAAATTCATGAATTTCTCAAATGTAGAAATAGGTAATTTGTTTAGATAGATTAGCATATAATTTACATTTCCTAGTGTCTGAGTTTATGAATAGATGGTCCATCTACTCCACTCCCTTTTATGGATTTTTAAGGGAAAAGACTGTACATTTTACTTGTTTGTTTCTTTTCTAGAGTACCAGGAAGGGATTATAAGAGAATTATTCCTTTCCTCTGATCCTAGGAATTAGGTGTGTTTCACTTTTTGAGAGTCATATTGGCAGGGATAGGTGGGTGTGCACTGACCTGCCCTTGTTCACCTTTATGGAGGCTGCTGCTTGTTCTGAAATGAGGCTTACCCACCATTAGTGCCACAGTGGCATTACAAGTAGTTCTTCTGCATCTGCCACCCCTTACAAATGTCCATTTGCTTACGGAGTCGGTGCCTCTTATGTTACAGGATGGTAATTTTGATTCCTTTGTCTCCACTTGTGCCTGCGCCATGTCTAAATCCAAATCCATTTCCTTCCACCTCTCTACATTTCTGAGACCAGTCTCTGGCCAAGATTGATCCCCTGATGTCTAAACTACCATGATGTCCACAGTGGCCTTACCTTTCCAGATTCTTCCTTGAAGTGGCCATCAAGTCCTAAATGATGATAGCATTTTTTTTTAAGATTTATTTATTTAGGGGCGCCTGGGTGGCTCAGTTGGTTAAGCGACTGCTTTCGGCTCAGGTCATGATCCTGGAGTCCCTGGGTCGAGTCCCGCATCGGGCTCTCTGCTCGGCGGGGAGCCTGCTTCTCCCTCTGACCCTACCCCCTCTCATGTGCTCTCTGTCTCAAATAAATAAATAAAATCTTTAAAAAAAAAAAAAGATTTATTTATTTATTTGAGAGCAAGAATGAGAGAGAGAGAGAGAGTACATGAG
>NW_027757900.1:0-300 GCF_054177405.1 Leptonychotes weddellii
AGGGCGCCTGGGTGGCTCAGTTGGTTAAGCGACTGCCTTCGGCTCAGGTCATGATCCTGGAGTCCCGGGATCGAGTCCCGCATCGGGCTCCCTGCTCGGCGGGGAGTCTGCTTCTCCCTCTGCCCCTCCCCCCTCTCATGTGCTCTCTCTCATTCTCTCTCTCTGAAATAAATAAATAAAATCTTTAAAAAAAAAAAAAGAAATGATTCCAGCACCACAGTGGCCCGAAGTGGAAAAAGGGAGATCCAGAAAGAACCTAGATCCCCGCCACGCGCTGTACACAAAAACCAGCTCCAGAAG
>NW_027757901.1:0-300 GCF_054177405.1 Leptonychotes weddellii
GGTTGCTCCTAAAACTATATGTGGTCCTACCGAGAGAGATTGTTAATCTCTCTGTGTTCATCTCCATAACTTTGGTCAACTGCCTTTTGAAGTTGAGCAATGTAATTTTTCTTATAGGCTACTTTTTTTTAAATCGTGAATCCTTTGGCTTTTCATGGGAGACTAATATAGCTGGATACTAGGAGAGTGGGATAAATTTTGAACCTGCCCTTTCAAACCTTAGGAAATTCAAATGGGATCCAAAATGGCCCAGTGGGATAATTAGACTTAAGGGGAAAAAGTCGGCTTTTGCAAAAACCA
>NW_027757902.1:0-300 GCF_054177405.1 Leptonychotes weddellii
CTGAGCTGAGATCGAGAGTCAGATGCCCAACTGACTGAGCCACTCAGGTGCCCCCTTTTGCCCATTTTTTAATTGGGTGTTTATTTTTTGGCTATTGAGTTACAGGAGTTCTATACATAATTAGGATATTAATCTCTTATCAATTTTTTTCTCATTCTGTAGATTGTTTTTTCATGTTATTTAGTTTGATGTAGTCCCACTTACTTCTTGTTTGTTATTTATGCTTTAGGTTTAGCCAAATAATCATTGCCAGAGTCATGTCAAGGAGTTTTTACTGTTTTCTTCTGATTTCATGGTTTC
>NW_027757903.1:0-300 GCF_054177405.1 Leptonychotes weddellii
ATATGTTAATTAATTGAATTTAAATTTAAAAAAATGATCCCCTTGCTATGGAGCTGAAAATGACCTTCTGTCTCAGAGATACATGACAACTGTTACTGGAAAGGAATTTAGTAATCTTTGCTTTCTCTTCAGCCTCCAACACAGACATCCCGCCCCCGGTGCCATGACTATGGCCCCTCTCTTATGGCGAAATTAGGATCGTAGAAGAGGACCCAGCCACTCTCCAGATCACAGCTAGATGCAGCAATGGTCCTACCCGGAGGAGTAGGGCACTTCCAAGGTCCCTGAAGTCAACATTTC
>NW_027757904.1:0-300 GCF_054177405.1 Leptonychotes weddellii
ACTTTCTTATTCTTCAGGTCCTTTTCACTTCTTCCTGTTTTCTATATGATAAAATCAGTTTGTTAGATGCTGAAGCACTTGAAGCTCACTTCAATCTTATCCTGACCTAATTTGTTTTAGCAGATGCAAGAAACATCACTGAAGAGCTCATTAAAATGTACCTTCTGTGCTTTTGGAGCTATGCTCATTGCTAAGTTCTTAGCTGTCCTTAAGTTCTAAGGGGGAAAACAGTGACCTGTTAAGACCTTAAGAAAGAAAAATGAAATAATAACAAAGGGCTATTCTAAGTTGAAGTATCAG
>NW_027757905.1:0-300 GCF_054177405.1 Leptonychotes weddellii
CTGGAAATTTAATATGGATAACATTTTGGCTAGAATAATTCAGATTTTTTCTTCCAAATAATTAAAATTTCTACTTCTTTTAAACCAGTTGGAAAAAATCACACACACACACACACACACACACACACACACACACACAGTCCAGTTATAGACACTGTATTGCTGCTATCTTCAGTAAGACATTTTCATTAGTATTTTGAGTAGAATTTAGAAGTTTTTTTTTAACCAAGTTTTTCTTTCTTCCTTCCTTTTTTTTTTCTTAAATTCAAACCAAGGATGATGTTCTAAGGAAGTAATATA
>NW_027757906.1:0-300 GCF_054177405.1 Leptonychotes weddellii
GTGAGGACGTGCTGGTGGGGAAATCAGGATGGGGCAGCAGCATTCTGGAGCTCTGTTGGTCAGTGAGCATGCTTGGCTGATGCTGTTTGCTCTAACGGTGGATTAGTGATAATTAAGGGCCTACCATGTGCCAGATCCTTTATGTGTATTAGTTGTATCCTCACAATGACCTAGAAAAATTCTTACTCTCATTTAATAAGTGAGGAAGCCCAGGATGGAAATAGAAATAATTTGGCCCTAGATCTCCTAACTAGAAAGTGCTAAAGCTGGGATTGGAAGCTATGGGGCTCACCTTCTTTA
>NW_027757907.1:0-300 GCF_054177405.1 Leptonychotes weddellii
ATTGCAGTAAGAATATTTATGTGCATAGCTGGTTTTTGTTTATTCAAGATTATTCCCTTAGGACATATTCATAAATACAAAATTACTTGGTTAAAAAAAAATAGGGTCAAACTGTAGGCCGATGGGCTTGAATCAAATCCTGTCATTGACTGCCTGTATTATTTTCAGGTAGCTGACTAAACCCTTCAAGCATTTTTTTGTAAAACATTTCCTTTTATTTTTTTGCAAAATAGGAATAATAACATCATCTGTATTATAAAGTCCCTGTGATAAGTAAATGAGGTAATCCAAATGCAGTGC
>NW_027757908.1:0-300 GCF_054177405.1 Leptonychotes weddellii
CCATGATTCATTGTTTGTGTATAACACCCAGTACTCCATTCAATACATGCCCTCCTTAGTACCCATCACCGGGCTAACCCATTTCCCCACCCCTCCCCCCTCTGAAACCCTCAGTTTGTTTCCCGTAGTCCATAGTCTCTCATGGTTTTTCTCCCCCTCTGATTTCCCCCCTTCAGTTTTCCGTTCCTTCTCCTAATGTCCTCCATGCTATTCCTTATATTCCACATATAAGTGAAACCATATAATAATTGTCTTTCTCTGCTTGACTTATTTCACTTAGCATAATCCTCTCCAGTTCCA
>NW_027757909.1:0-300 GCF_054177405.1 Leptonychotes weddellii
AAATACTTTTTTTTCTAGGTTATATTGGATTTACACCAAAAACCCTAAGCTAGATGTTTTTTACTAGGTTGAGAAATAAAATAGAAATCATTTTGTTTGGTAAAAAAAAAAAGGCAAGTAGGCACATTGTTTTGTTTTCCCCATTTAAGGTTTTCAAGGGTGAGTAAGTATCAGAGTTTAAGTACTGCTAACTCACAGATATTTGTTGTCTGCATGTAATTTCTGGGTACAACTCTAGCCACATACACACAATCCTTTCTGATGTCACTTGGGCTACCTTACAAAAAGCAATGTCCAGCA
>NW_027757910.1:0-4183 GCF_054177405.1 Leptonychotes weddellii
AAAAAAAAATGAAATGCTTTCTTCAACAAAAGATTTTTCAGACATGACTACCTTCTCATAATCTAGTAGGAGGGAAGCAGCAACTAGAATCTGTTCTGCACATGACTGCTTTCTTAATCCCATTGTTGTTACTGAGCAATATATAAAAGAATTGTCACTATGCTTCATTTGAAAGCATGCTCCATTTGAGATGTCCCGAATGGCAACAGGGTTTTTCACAAAGAAAACAGAACTGTGATAATCTGGTGTATGCTTTGATTCCTGTGCTCCCAAATGGGACACACAGATCAGTTCTCCCTGCAAAAGGAAACTAAAGAAATAAGGTAAGGTTTTGCTTTGGGCTTTAATTACTTTATATATATAAATACACACACATGCTACATGCATATGTATGTATATATATGTGTGTGTATCTATCTATCTATCTATCTATCTATCTATCTACCTACCTACCTACCTACCTACCTATTCATCTAGTATTCTCTTTGACATTGTAATTTCTGCTTTCATTTTCCCAGGAAAGAGACTGGACCATAGGAATTGATCAATTCCACTTTTTGGAAATGTGTTCCCAGTGAATTGGAAGCTAATTAATCTGGAATCAAGTAAAAAACACTCCTGACACCCCCCACCCCACTACCACTTCTGAAGGAAATAAATAGATTAACCAGTCAATGTGTTTTGTTCATTCATGGACTTCCAATAAATTCTGGGTACCAATACTGCTCAATTTTAAGAGGCTCTGAGTGGTGGTAGTCTTGAGTCTCACTGCTAGAGCTAAGTGGCACCTTCCATTAATGGAATAAGCAGGGCAATATGTGCTTCCCGATGTCCAGTAACAGGGCTTGAGACCTGGTATATGGTTTTCACTAGTGACTAGTGACAAGGAAGTTTATTCTAATTAAAAGAAACGTCTTTATTTGGAGACCATATATTTCCTATTTGGCATGTTAAAATGCCTTCCTTTTATTAGATGATATTGAGAGTAGACACTTTTGGTATTGTGTTTTTAAATATTTTCATCTATAAAATAAAATACTGTGATTCTATATCACTCTATTGTTCCTTTCTCTTCTTTGTTTTTTTAAGATTTTATTTATTTATTTGACACACAGAGAGAAAGCACAGGTAGGCAGAGCAGCAGGCAGAGAGAGAGGGACAAGCAGGCTCTCCACCGAGCAGGGAGCCGGACGCGGGGCTCGATCCCAGGACCCGGGGATCATGACCTGAGCTGAAGGCAGCTGCCCAACCGACTGAGCCACCCAGGCGCCCCTTCTTTTTTTTTTTTTAATATATTAATTGGTTAATAAAAGTCCAAAGTCCTGGCTTTGTCAAGAGTTTTCAGGGCATATAAAAAATTTATGAACATTTTGATTTTGGTTTACATAGGCTTAATTATAACAAACACAAAAGTTTAAACATAATCACACATGGTCACAAGTGACAATGCTGTATCTATAGGGCAAGAAATCTCATCTTTAATTTCCTCAATGCAGTATCTCCAGAAATAGCTTGAGCCACCAAACTTTCAAGAAAACAAACAAACAAACAAACAAACAAGGAATCAAGCAAATCAGCTCACACTGTTGCTTTAAGGAGAACACTGAACACCTGGGGATGTGGAGCTCTGATAAGCTAACTAATATTCCCTTGAACGTCTCCTGGAGAAGAGGCTGTGTGAATACGGCCCAGCCCTGGTGACCCAGAAGGCTGAATTTAGACCATAACACAGACATACACTTTTATTAGTGTGACTGCATCCAGCCGCAGAGGAGTATCGGGTGTGGATGATGAACAGGGTGAAAAGAGGGAAATGAACAACTGTCCGGTGGTGTTCCTGAACCCTCCTGAGAGACCAGGTCTGGGTTACCATAAAAAAAGGGTAAGCAGGGGCGCCTGGGTGGCTCAGTTGGTTAAGCGACTGCCTTCGCCTCAGGTCATGATCCTGGAGTCCCGGGATCGAGTCCCGCATCGAGCTCCCTGCTCGGCAGGGAGTCTGCTTCTCCCTCTGACCCTCCTCCCTCTCATGCTCTCTGTCTCTCATTCTCTCTGTCTCAAATAAATAAATAAAATCTTTAAAAAAAAAAAAAGGGTAAGCAGATGGAAGCCTAGGGATCATATTTTGATTGGAAGGTCCTTCTGAGGCTTAGGTCAGGGAAAGTATAATACTGGGGTCATGCTGACAGAAATCAAGCAAAGTGGGGAAGACTGGGTATCCTATTCACTCTGAAGCCGAATTTAGCAAGTGGGGCAGTTAACTGACAGCAAGGAAAGCCATTTCCAGAGAAGGCACTAACATTGCAGCAGTGGGATGATAGTTCCCTCAAATAATGGGAAGGCAGTTGACTTCTACACATAGGGGCTTGGAACTGAGCACGCTTCTTTCTGCACACTCCATGGGGTCGCAAACCACTGGAGAAGACCGGTAATTAATGGTGGGGGGGTGCTGTGCTTGGCGAGGCCCTGCAGCTCTACAGGCAGGAACTGAGAGTCAACAAAAGTCAGGTGTACAGGTTACATGGTCTTGTCGTACCCTCTGCTTGGGCATGGAGACAGTTAATGCAGAGCATCTAACTCTATAAATGCTTCAGAACCCACAATTTACTGGGGTTATGTTCTTGAAAAGGTACATTTCACTCAGATATTATAATCCAAACTAGGTACCAAGCAAACAATATCATAAATGGAGATTTCATTTTTCATAGAGTCCTTGATTATCTACTCAGACCATAAAAAAATAAAGGGGATAAAGACAGTGTAGGAAGACAAATGTAATGCACTTGAAAAATAATAGCAAATAAATGCATAAAAGGAACGAGACAGATTTATGTTAAAATTTCTTACAAATATTTCTTGTTTCCTAATAGGTGCTACCTCTGATAAAACTCCCAAGTTAAATATTAATAATATTAACATTAATAATATTAATTAAATACAAATAAAATAAATTTAGTTTTACAAAAATACATGCTCAGCTCATAATAACAGAAATTCAACTCTACTCTGAGGATGTCAGTATGACAGAGCTTTAAAAATGCATTTGTTCTGAACTTAAATGCCACCTTTCTGAGATTAAGGCACATCATACTTTAAAATGAATTTCAAAGAAAAGATAAATTTATTTTATTTACCACTGACATCAAATCACCAAGCACATACACAGACATATGGCATGTGAGCAGAAAATATTTTTTCAAATAAAAAACATAAATGATTTATCAAAAACTGCCAATGTAAATAGTAAAAAATGCTATTATACAGCCACAGAAATAGAACAATGACATAAACACAGCTTTCCCAGTAAATACTCAAAACCACTTAACCTCATTATTAACAGTAATTTAAACGTATTAAACAATAAGATATTATTTTGCCTATCAAATTTACAAGCTTTTTTATTCAATGGTGGTTAGTTTTGGTAAGACGGGCTTCTCACACTGCTGGTGGGAGGGTTAACTGGCGAAGTCTTTAGAAAGACAAATGAGTATTATGGTCTGTATCACAAGTTGTTGTTGTTGTTTAAGATTTATTCAGTTATTTTAAAGACAGAGAGAGAGCACGAGCGGGAGGGGAAAAGGTAGAGGGAGACAGAATCTCAAGCAGATGCTACACCAAGCATGGAGCTCGATGCGGGGCTCGATCTCTCGACCCTGAGACAAAACCAAGAGTCAGATACTTAACCCACTGCACTCCCCTGCCCAGGCAACCCTGTCTCACAAGTTTTAGATAGTTTGTAACTCTGAGCACAACAACTCTACTTCTAGCAATCTCTCCTGTGACAATGATCGAGATCGGGACAAAGATTGCCTATAAAGATGTTTGCTGCAGCATTATTTAAAAATTGCAAATAATTTAAATTTCCAAGATTTGAAAGTGATTAAATACAATATAGTATTTGTATTTTAAATAAAATATGCCACAGGAAAACATGAAAACAAACATTTTGAAATGGACATGACTTAAGAAAATTCCCCCAACCTGTTGCTATGTAATAAAATCAAAATCAAAATACTAAACTATAGGACATAATTTTTTGAGATTTTTTTTTTATTCTTATGTTAATCCCCATACATTACATCATTAGTTTTAGATGAAGTGTTCCATGATTCATTGTTTGTGCATAACACCCAGTGCTCCATGCAGAATGTGCCCTCCTCAATACCCACCACCAGGCTCCCCGCTG
>NW_027757911.1:0-300 GCF_054177405.1 Leptonychotes weddellii
TAAAACAAATTCATGGCATTATTTTAGTGTGAAATAGCATATTATAAAGTTGCAACATGGAATGCATGGAAAATACAAATATAACTCAATGTTTGACCTATCGGTCATAACTAATCAAAGACCTCCTATTGTTCTTTATTTCTCATCCCTATTAAGGGGTTGCCACATCATGATTTCAGATATCATTTAATCTATCTTACATTTTTCCTCTCTCCCAAGATTTCTAGGTGTTTTGTTTTGTTTTGTTTTGTTTTTGCATGAATGGTATCTTCATAAATAAAATTTTAACAATACATGTAA
>NW_027757912.1:0-300 GCF_054177405.1 Leptonychotes weddellii
GTTTTTCTTATGACTATGTTTCATATGAAGTATGATAGAAGCTAAAAGCACACTAAAATCAGAATAAAAATGAACAGGGATTTGTTTCATGACCTTGTATGGCTGCCAAAAACAATGAAGTCAAGGTATCTGACCTTTCAGTGATCAAACTTGACACAAAGAACTTAGATTACAGAAAGCAATGAGTGATTATTTCAACAAATGCACTGAATACCAAAGAGGCAAAACACTATACTAGGTACTGTGAGGATAGATTTATTTGTTCATTTGCAAAGAAATATTAAGGTAATGTTACAAGTA
>NW_027757913.1:0-300 GCF_054177405.1 Leptonychotes weddellii
ATACCATCGACCGGGTGGCTTAAACCACAGGCATTCATTTCTCACAGTTTTGGAGGCTGGGAAGTCTAAGATAAAGGTCCTGGCAGATCCACTGTCTGGTGACATCCTGCTGTCCTGACTTGTATCTTCTTCAATCGTCCACTGATGGAGAGCAGAGAGCTACAGCGAGTTCATCTGTCTCTATTTATGAGGGCACAGCCCTCAGGACCTAAGCCTCCTAACATCCCTACCTCCTATCATCACACTGGGGATCAGGAGTTCAACACATGAATTTGGGGAGTGGGGGTGACACAAGTTTTC
>NW_027757914.1:0-300 GCF_054177405.1 Leptonychotes weddellii
AATTTGACGACTCTAGGTACTTTGTGCAAGTGGAATCACATAGTATTTCTCTTTTTGTGATTGGCTGATTTCACTTAGCATAACATTGTCAAGGACCATCTATGTTGCAACATGTGTCAGAATTTCTTTTTTTTTTTTTCTGGTAAGGCTGAATAATATTTCCTTGAATGTATATACCATAGTTTGCTTATCCATTCATCTGTCCATAGACACTTTAGTGGCTTCTACATGTTGGCTATTATGAATAATGCTGCTGTGAACATGGATGTATAAATATGTTTTTGAGTTCTTGATTTCGGT
>NW_027757915.1:0-300 GCF_054177405.1 Leptonychotes weddellii
AAATGCAACAGGTATTGGTATATTGATTTTATACCCTGGGACTTTGATAAATTTGTGTGTCAGGTCCAGCTTTTTTTTTTTTTTTGATGGAGTCTTTTGGATTTTCTACATAAAGTATAATGTTGTCTGTGAATAGTGAAAGTTTGACTTCCTTGCCAAATTTAGCTATCTAAGGCAGTTTACATTTCAGAGTGCATTATTTAAAGATTCTTTCCAGGAAGCACTGTGACTTCCCCAAATACACAGTAAACATGTCTCAACTCATTCTCCAAAAGTCTTTGAAACCAAATTTTGTGTAAC
>NW_027757916.1:0-300 GCF_054177405.1 Leptonychotes weddellii
CCCTTGTAGGATTCTCGTGGGGATCGAATATATCCTAATGTGTTAGCTAATACATGCAAAGTTCTTAGTGCCTATTGGCAAATGAGTAAGGGCTCAATAAAAGCTCTGATTTTAGTGTTTTTGCCTCCTTTCCGGCTTTCAGTTTCTCCCTCCATGCAAAAGGAATAAGAAGCCTTGCCTCGGCTGTCTTGGGGATGGTCGGAGCACCCAGAGAGAGAGAAGGGTGTGAAGGCATCACAGACGGGAGTGTAATGCAGCATTCCCATCAGCTGTGGCCTTTGCCCTGGACGATCTCACCGG
>NW_027757917.1:0-300 GCF_054177405.1 Leptonychotes weddellii
GGGCGCCTGGCTGGCTCAGTGGGTAGAGCCTGCAACCCTAAATCTCAGGGTTGTATCCCCCAAGCCCCACGTTGGGTGTAGAGATTACTTAAAAATAAAATCTTTAGGGCGCCTGGGTGGCTCAGTCGTTAAGCGTCTGCCTTCGGCTCAGGTCATGATCCCAGGGTCCTGGGATCGAGTCCCACATCGGGCTCCCTGCTCCGCGGGAAGCCTGCTTCTCCCTCTCCCACTCCCCCTGCTTGTGTTCCTGCTCTCACTATGTCTCTCTCTGTCAAATAAATAAATAAAATCTTTAAAAAA
>NW_027757918.1:0-300 GCF_054177405.1 Leptonychotes weddellii
CTATACATTCAATGCAATCCCTATCAAAATACCATAAACCTTTTTCACAGAGCTGGAACAAATAATACTAAAATTTGTGTTGAATGAGAAAGATTCCAAATAGCCAAAGGAATGTTAAAAAAGAAAACCAAAGCTGGGCACATCACAGTTCCTGACTTCAAGCTCTATTGCAAAGCTGTTATCATCAAGACAGTATGGTACTGTCACAAAAACAGACAATGGACACATAGATTAATGGAACAAAATAGAGAACCCGAAATAGATCCTCAATTCTATGGTCAACTAATCTTCAACAAAGCA
>NW_027757919.1:0-300 GCF_054177405.1 Leptonychotes weddellii
ACCAGTCTGATGACCTGGCCTTCTAGGCCAGTTCCTCCCCCGAGCTGTGGGGCTTCTGGAAAACCCCTCTGATCGTCATTGAATTCATCCTTCAAAGTGGGACGTTGATGATGCATTGTGTGCGGAGTGGTTATAAAAGCGCTTCGTAAACCATACAGCGGGATTTGGGCATTTTTTTCTTTTCAGAACCTGAGGCAGCGGAGCCGGGGGCCTCACCTGGCATCTAATTGTCTCATCTCCCTGCTGCAGGGCCTCCAGCAGAGCTTGTGACAATCGCAGTGGCCCTGGGGCCCAGCCCTC
>NW_027757920.1:0-300 GCF_054177405.1 Leptonychotes weddellii
ATCATTTCACACTTTTTCCAAAGCATTGGTGTCACAAATATTTCCCATGAAAAAAAAAAAAAATGACATGGTATTCTAAGGATTCTTAGGATATCCTAAAACAAAAACCCACCAGATCACTTGTTTTGCATCTGGTACATGTTCACTGAAAGGTATTCACTTTTTCATTTTAATAGAATTTGAGTTGGGAGCTCCAGCACCGCAATCGCAGCCTTTTTAAAGTTGGTGCCCAGCTCCCAGGTCCGGGCACAAGCGCTGGAGAAGCCGGGCCAATGGGAGGCTGAGACGGCATGTGTTTGG
>NW_027757921.1:0-4183 GCF_054177405.1 Leptonychotes weddellii
AGGAGGGGAAGAATGAAGGGGGGGAAATCGGAGGGGTAGATGAACCATGAGAGACGATGGACTCTGAAAAACAAACTGAGGGTTCTAGAGGGGAGGGGGGTAGGAGGATGGGTTAGTTTGGTGATGGGTATTGAGGAGGGCACATTCTGCATGGAGCACTGGGTGTTATGCACAAACAATGAATCATGGAACACTACATCTAAAACTAATGATGTAATGTATGGGGATTTACATAACAATAAAAAAATTTATTAAAAAAAAAAAAAAAGTCTCAGGCTAGCTTTGAGTAATGTCAGTCCCTAATTGGATTGAGGTGATCTGCCCTGCCCTTACTGCCCCCTAGAGAATAGACTAAAACCTTTCTGCAGGAAGGCAACTTTTTCCAGAGCCTCTATGATTGTTCTTACACAAATCTGGTACTGAATAAAATTTCCTGACACACAAAGGAAGAGGACAAAGAGCATAGAAACACATCCACAGATGAGCCAGATATTAGCATTATTAGACATGGACTTTAAAAGAAATGTGATAAAAATGTTCAAATAAATAATTGTCAAGATGGAGAATTTCATCTGAGAATTGGAATGTATTAGTAACATTGACGATTCTACCACTGAAAAAATAATGTCAAATAAAAACTCAATAATACATAGATTTAACAGCATAATGGATGAAAATGAGGAGAGGATTGTTTTACTGGAAGATAGGTTAGTAGAAAAAAAATCAGACTGAAACACAGAATGAAAAAAAAAAGGCAAAGAGTCATGAGTATGGTGAAAAGTTCTGGGACTTGTAGTCCCAGAAGTTGAGGAGGGAGAGAATTATTTGAAGAAATAAAGACCTAGAATTTTCAAAATTGATGAATATCAAACCAAGTATTCAAGAAGCACTACAAACTCCAAGCAGGATAAATACAAATGAAATCACACCCAAGCACATTCTACCCAAATTCTGAAAATTAAAAACAAAGAGAACACCTTAAAAGCAGCCAGAGTAAAAACAGACATTACACTTCAAAGAGCAACAATAACTCTGACAGCTGACTTCTTAACGTAAATGGTAGAAGCAAGAAGACAAGGAATGTCATCTTTAAAGTGTTTAGAGAATATAACAACCAACCTAGGATACTCATTGAAAATATACTTCAAGGTGAAGGCAGAATAAAGATGTTTTTAGGAAAATAAGTATTTCATTGCAATCAGACCCCCAGTAAAATACTTCAGGCAGCTCAAAAAGAAGGCAAAAATTCCCATATATAAACATGGAAATGAAGGAAAGAATTATGGAAAAAGGAAAGGGTATATATGTGGATAAATCTTAAAAAACTGACTATAAAAAACAACAGTTATGATAGAACAAGCAAACAAAAAATCAATGAGAATACAGAAGCTTTGCCAACATGATTAACAAAATTGAACTAATTGACATATATTGGACATTTTATCCAACAACTTCAGAATATACCATTTTCTAAAGTACACATGAAATGTCTACAAAATTGACCATATGCTAAGTTATAAAATCAACTCACAACAAATTCTAAAAGACTAAAATAAATCAGACTATTTTCTTTGATCACAGTGTAAGCCAGAAATCAATAACACAAATATAACTAGATAACCCCCACATGTTTAGAAATCAAGTACATTAAGTAAAACACTACTATCAACCAATAAGTGAAAGAAGAAACTGCAATGGAAATTAGAAAATATTGATAATTAAATGATAATAAAATGTGGTAAATCAAAAATTATAAGGTGAATTTAAAACTGTTTAGAAGCAAATGTGTACCCCTAATTGTATATATTATAAACAAGAAAGGCTGAAAGCAAATGAACTAGGAATTCATCTCAAGATTTTAAAAATCAAGAGTGAATTAAGTCCTAACAAAGTAGAGGAATGAAATAATGGAGATGAGAGTAGAAATTCTTTAAATAGGAAATAAATGTGGATAAGAGAAAATCAACAAAGCCAAAAATTGGTTTTCAGAAAAGACTAATAAATTGATAAATCCTTAGCAAGATTTGTCCCATCCCCTGCAAATATATATATATATTTGTCCTGTCCCCCCAAATATATACATATATTTCAGGAATAAAATGAGGAACACCATTATAAATCCTACAGACTTTAAAAAGAAGAGGGAAGATTATAATAACTTTGTGCTGATATATTAGAAAATTTAAATGAAAGGACAAATTCCTTTAAAAGTAAAACTTAAAACTCAACAAAAAAATGGAAAATCTGAATAATTCTCTTTATGTATTAAGGAATTTATATCTGTAATTTCCAGGCCCAAATGGCTTCATTGTTGAATGCTATCAAAGATTTAAGGAAGAAAAAACCCCAGGGGCGCCTGGGTAGCTCAGTCGGTTGAGCCTCTGCCTTGGGCTCAGGTCATGATCCCAAAGTCCTGGGATTGAGCCCCATGTCAGGCTCTCTGCTCTGTGGGAGCCTGTTTCTCCCTCTCCCTGCCACTCCCCCTGCTTGGGCTCTTTCTCTCTCTCTGTCAAATAAATAAATAAAATCTTAAAAAAAAAACAAAAACCCTTAAAGAAATAAAACACCAATCTTACCTAAACTCTTCCAGGGAATAGGAAAAGAGGAAATACTGCCCAACTTGTTATCTGGGGGGGGAACATAATTAAGCGAGCATAATCAGATACAAAATATAATAAGGAAATTACAAAAAAGAAAAATACAGGCTCATCTCCCTCAAAAATATAGATGCAAAAAAAATTTTAAATAAAATACTTGCCAATTGAACCCAGAACTATATAAAAAGGAAAACACATCACAACTTGTTAGGATTATTACAGGAAAGCAAGGTTATTTTAACATTCAAAAATCAATATAATTCACTATATTTGCAGAACAAAAGAGAGGAAACATATGGTCATGTTAACAGAGGCTGAAAAATCAAATTTATCCCATGATTTAAAAAAAACCAACCTCTTAACACACTAAGAATAAATGGGAACTTCCTTATACTTTAAAAATGGGTATCTGCAGGGGTGCCTGGGTGGCTCAGTCAGTTAAGTGTCTGACTCTTGGTTTTGGCTCAGGTCAGAGATCTCATGGGTCATGAGATGAAGCCCCACATTGGACTCTGTGCTTGGTGGGGAGTCTGAAGATTCTTTCCCTCTGCTCCTTCCCCCACTTGCATGTGTGCACTCTCTTTGTCTCTCAAATAAATAAATATTTAAAAATAAAATAAAAATGAGTATCTGCAAAAAATCTTACAAAAAAATCCTTATATTTAATCATATATTATTGAAAACCTTCCTTTAATGCAGAGGAAGAGGAAGAGGGAAATTGGAGATGAAACAAGGCTATCCACTAAAATTACTTCTGTTGAATATTGTACTGGCGTACTGTTCAGAGTAGTAAGGCATGGAAAAGAAATAGAAAATGTAAGAATTAAAAATGAAATAAAATTGTCACTTTTGGCAGGCAACGTCTAAGTAGAAAATACAAAACACACACACATATAAACTATTAGAACTAATAAGTGAATTTAAGGGGCGCCTGGGTGGCTCAGTTGTTAAGCGTCTGCCTTCGGCTCAGGTCATGATCCCGGGGTCCTGGGATTGAGCCCCGCATCGGGCTCCCTGCTCGGTTGGAAGCCTGCTTCTCCCTCTCCCACTCCCCCTGCTTGTGTTCCCTCTCTCGCTGTGTCTCTGTCAAATAAATAAAATCTTAAAAAAAAAAAAAAAAGAACTAATAAGTGAATTTGGTAAGATCTCTGGATCAATACACAAGCCAAATGTACCTCTCTATATTAGAACTAAACAATTAAAAAATGTACTTTAAAAAAAGATACCATTTACCACTTACAAAATAGCATTTTAAAAATCACATTCTTAAAAATAAATATAACAAAAGATGTGAAAACAATTTTACATAGAAAATTACAATAAGTTATTGAGAAAAAATAAAATCCAAATAAATGGAGGTATATACAATGTTTATGAATTATAAGAGTTGATATTGTGGGGCACCTGGGTGGCTCAGATGGTTAAGTGTCTGCCTTCAGCTCAGGTCATGATTCCAGGGTTCTGGGATCCTGGCTCAGCGGGGAGCCTGCTTCTCCCTCTCCCTCTGCCTCTCCCCCTGCTCATGCTCTCTCTTTCTCTCTGTATCTCTGTGTCTCAAATGAATAAATAAAATCTTAAAAAAAAAA
>NW_027757922.1:0-300 GCF_054177405.1 Leptonychotes weddellii
ATACTTGCTCAAGCTCTGTGCGGTGGGCTGGGGTAAGCAGAGTCTCCCTCCCCTCTTGCTTCCTGAGGCTTCCGGCCAGATAGGGCGTCTACCCCCTCCTGCCCTTCTCTCCTCCTCTTCCTCATCCTAGTGACCACATCATGAGCATGGTTCATCATCCCTGTCAACACTCACCACTACTTTCTACTCTACTGTTCTTATCGATTGTACCTCCAACACCTCCATTGCCACCTCCACCTCCAACACCTCCATCCCCTCCACCTCCAACACCTCCATCCCCTCCACCTCCAACACCTCCAT
>NW_027757923.1:0-300 GCF_054177405.1 Leptonychotes weddellii
CCTTCGCCTGCATCACCTTGTTGCCAAAGATTCTGACCTCCGCTTCTTCTGAGTGACCTTTTGTTATCTGTATTTTCGTGTTTGCTGTAATTTGGATGTCTTTTATTTTTGACCCTCCACGACCGATCACAGCGCCGACCCACACGTTATTCAATCCAAAGCAAAGCGGCGGTTCTCAGGGGCCAGCGGCCACAGGTTGCTGGAGGCCGGAGGGGTTCCTCCAGCCGCCACCTCTGCTGCCCCTACCGGCCTCCTGACCTCTTCGATTCGGGTCCTCCGCCGGCCTCCTTTCCGGAGCAG
>NW_027757924.1:0-300 GCF_054177405.1 Leptonychotes weddellii
CCAGGGGAGAGCGTCCCCGGGATCTGGGGGCAGCCCCAGGGGCCGGGCCCACTGGCAGGGTCAGGCAGGTGCAGGACATGGTCCTCACTCCACACAGCGTGGACGTCCCCCAGGGCGGCCTTGCTCAGTCCCTCCCTGACCACCCTCTGAGCAGCACGGGGCCCCCAGCACGATAACCCGAGGTCTGCATCCCCTCCCCTTGTAGCGCACCCCCCGCCAGGAGGAGCCATGATGACTCCCACACCCGGATGAGGATGCTGAGGCCCAGAGGAGTCAGGTGACCCAAGTCCACGCCCCAGG
>NW_027757925.1:0-300 GCF_054177405.1 Leptonychotes weddellii
AACCCCACACCATATTAATGAACTTTACAGGTATTATACCAACAAGTAAATCCTCAAAAAATTTTTAATCTAGGGCGCCTGGGTGGCTCAGTCGTTAAGCGTCTGCCTTCGGCTCAGGTCATGATCCCAGGGTCCTGGGATCGAGTCCCACATCGGGCTCCCTGCTCCGCGGGAAGCCTGCTTCTCCCTCTCCCACTCCTCCTGCTTGTGTTCCTGCTCTCACTATGTCTCTCTCTGTCAAATAAATAAATAAAATCTTTAAAAAAAAAATTTTTAATCTAGAACCTTGAGAATTTTATT
>NW_027757926.1:0-300 GCF_054177405.1 Leptonychotes weddellii
AGCTCCTTTGTCTCTGAGAGGCAGCTCGTGACTCAGGCTCCAGCTGCCTGTGGGAGGGAGGGGGCGCCCAGGCTGAGGTCGCGAGGGAGCAGCATGGTGGCGGGGGGGGGGGGGGGGGAGTAGTGCTGGGAGCGGGGGCTTAGCTTCCAGTCCCAATTCCTCGGGCACCCTCTTCCCGGCGCTCCCCTCCGCTACCTCCCCCTCTCCCCCTTCAGGACCCTCCAAAGGCCCTAGTGAATATGCAGATCTGGAGCTGGCCACTAAGTCCCTACGACGGGAATAGATTCAGAGAGGACAGAG
>NW_027757927.1:0-300 GCF_054177405.1 Leptonychotes weddellii
AGCAGGGGGAGTGGAAGAGGGAGAAGCAGGCCTCCTGCGGAGCAGGGAGCCGGATGCGGGGCTGGATCCCAGGACCCTGGGACTACGACCTGAGCCGAAGGTAGACGTCTAACAACTGAGCCACCCAGGCGCCCCAAAAATCCCCAAATTTAATACAAACAGAAACAAATGAACCAAAGCATTCTTTTTTTTTTTTTTTAAAGATTTTATTTATTTGACAGAGAGAGACACAGTGAGAGAGGGAACACAAGCAAGGGGGAGTGGGAGAGGGAGAAGCAGGCTTCCCGTGGAGCAGGGAGC
>NW_027757928.1:0-300 GCF_054177405.1 Leptonychotes weddellii
CCGCTGAGCCGGGAGCCCGATGTGGGACTCGATCCCAGGACCCTGGGATCATGACCTGAGCCGAAGGCAGTTGCTTAACCAACTGAGCCACCCAGGCGCCCGGAAAAGTGATAAATTTCTTATCTTCAGTAGATTGGAAGGCAGATCATATGCTTAAAAAAAACTGATGATCTAACAAAAGAGAATAGAAGTCAGAACATATGTTTGTTTATGACAAAGGAGACAAAGAACAAAGAAGAAACTTAGGAAGGAATTAATCAATTTGAGACTAGAGATAAAATGGAATGCAGCTGTGCTAAC
>NW_027757929.1:0-300 GCF_054177405.1 Leptonychotes weddellii
ATGAGAGACTATGGACTCTGAGAAACAAACTGAGGGTTCTAGAGGGGAGGGGGGTGGGGGAATGGGTTAGCCTGGTGATGGGTATTAAAGAGGGCATGTATTGAATGGAACACTGGGTGTTATACGCAAACAATGAATCATGGAACACTACATCAAAAACTAATGATGTAATGTATGGTGATTAACATAATAAAAAAAAAGGAAAAGAAAAAAATAATTTGTGGGCAAATTTTCTTAAAAAAAAAATCAAATATTTTAAAATTTGCTTCAAAAAACAGAACACCTAAATGGCTAATAAAA
>NW_027757930.1:0-300 GCF_054177405.1 Leptonychotes weddellii
TAGTGACAGAGTGCTGGTTTGAGATTCTCTGCTGGTCCTCATGGTCTGACTGGTGTGGTCCTGAGAAAATGCTATTCTCTCTGGAGTAGAAGTGAAGGAACAGTGTGCTAGTGAGGGTTCCTCTACTTCAGTTGACACGGAGACTGTTGAGGTGACTGGAATAAACCTTCAAGGATCAGGTTGTGGCATGTGATTTGTGTTGCCTCCTATAATGTCTGCTGACATTAGTGTTGTGGGGACCTCTGAGGTCATGGGGGGTATGTGGCTTACACTAGAAGAGGATGAAAACTCACCTGTGGA
>NW_027757931.1:0-300 GCF_054177405.1 Leptonychotes weddellii
CTCTCCTGAGTGCCAATTTTCTTGGTGTTGAACCAAGTGGGGCTAGCATTTGATAAAATTTGGAACAGTTTCCTGAGTTTTTAACCTTGCAACTGTTCTAGTTCTATAGGACCCAGTTTTCTCTCCTATAAAAACCTACTTTCAGAGAAGTCTGAAACCAAACAGTTGTCTCATATACTTAGATAAAGGTATAAATTGATAACATTGCATTTGAGTTACCTCTCTCATACACTTTCATTTTAAATGGAGACAAGGTCCTGGCAATTTAAGTCCAAATACATTATATTTATGAATTACCAA
>NW_027757932.1:0-4182 GCF_054177405.1 Leptonychotes weddellii
TGTGTGTGTGTGTGTGTGTGTGTGTGTGTGCGCGCGCGCGTGCGCACACACACACACACACACGCGGGGAGGGGAGTGATAAACTCGCTTGGGCATTCAGATCCTGAGGTACATGTAAAGTTGCACCCTCAGGAGATTATGGGGGTCCAAAATGGGGAGAAGTAGATGAGGGGCAAGGGTGGGTGGGAGTGGCGAGCAGAGGGGGAGATTAAGCGGGGCTGGGATGGAGGAAAGGGAGAGAGGAAGAGGAGATGGGGGGAGATGGTGGAGGGCAAAGATTGAGGAGAAAAAGATGGATGGGGAGTGGAGAAAGCCATAAAGGACAGAGGGTGCAGGGATGGGGCGCGAGGGAAGAAGGGAGGGGTCAGGCGCACAGGAAACAGCGGAGAAAGGCAGCGGAGGGCCCGGGGGAAAGCCGGACAGTAAGCGAACGGTCGCCTCGCCGAGACAGGGAGCGCGGGCGACAAGCCGCGGAGCCCCGAGACCCGGTGGGACTGCAGGGGCAGGAGGACCGCGCTCCGGGACGCGGGCCCGAGGCGCCCGGCGCGTCGCCCCGTCGGAGCCGGGTCTGGAAGAGGCCGCCCGGCGCCCCGCGCCCCCGCCCTCCCCGCGGGCCCGCCCGCCTTACCTGGCCCTTGACCAGGCTGGCGGCGAACTGGCGCATGACGGCCTCCACGGTGTAGGCGCTGGACCAGCCGCGCGGCGTGAGCAGCTCCATGCAGATGGCGCCGCCGTCCAGCACGTAGCCGTTCTCCAGGCGCGGGCTGAGCACCCGCATGAAGGGCGGCGAGAAGGGGAAGTTGTCGGGGAAGGTGAGGTTGAGCAGGATGAACTCGGTGTTGGTCTCCTTCATGTCCTGCCACAGCACCGAGTCCTTGTCCACCTGGTGCAGCTTCACGTTCCAGTCGAAGAGGCTCTCGTCCACCAGCTCCACGGAGATGAAGCGGTCGCTGAGGCGCGCGATGTCCTGCAGCTCCTTCATGAGCCGCCGGCTGCGCACCTGCGTGCAGTGCTGCTGGCGCGCCGCGGGCACCAGGCTGCCGCCCCCCGCCGCCGCCGCCGCCGCCGCCGGCCCCGGCCCCGCCCTGGCGCCCGCCGCCCGCTCCCGGGGGCCCCCGGCGCCCGCCGCCCCCGCCGCGCCCGCGGCCGGCTGCGGCGGCTTGTCGCGCGGGGCCAGCTCCGCCGCGCGCTTGCCCTTGCCCTTGCCGGGCCCCGGGCTCGCGTCGCCCGCGCCCCCGGGGGGGTGCTGCTGGGGCTGCTTGTGGCCGCCGCTCTTGGCGCCGCCCTTGCCGCGCAGCGACGCGCTCTGCTGGCCGCCGCCGCCGCGGTGGTTGTGGTGGTGCTTGGGGTCCTCGGTGTCCCGGTTGTGCAGGCGGATGAGCCCGATTTTGCGGAGCAGCGTGGCCATTTTAGGCTCGGCGCCGGCGGGGGCTCCCCTCGGCTCCTGCCCGCGGAGCCCGCAAGCCGGGGCGCGGGGGGCGCGGGGCGGCGGCGACGGACGAGCACTCAGCGGGGCGCGGCGCGGGCCACCCCCGGCGCCGGCGGCCGTGGCGCAGCCGAGTGGGCAGCACGCGCGCTCGCCGGCCGCTGTAGCGCCGCTGTCATATGACGGGGCCCGCTCCGGCTCGGGCTCCGGCCGCCTGGCGAGGGCAGGCGTGCAGCGGACGCGGCGCGGCTGGCCGTCTCCGGGCCGGTCCCTGGGCGCAGCCCCCGGAGCCCGGTGTCCGCGGTCCTTTGTGCGCGGCCGCAGCGGGGCTGGCCTCGAGTCCGAGCGCCGCGCCGGGGCGCGCAGAACCGCCCGCAGCGCCCCGGAGGCAGCGAGGTGGCCGCGGGCTCGCGCCGTGCGCGCCCGCCGTGCCGCGCTGGCGGCTACCGCGGGGCCCCAGCCGCTGCCGCTCGCGTCGCCGCCGCTGCGGCTGCTGACATTGCAGAGGTGGCTGCTCCGTCTGAGCCGAGCGCGGCGCGGAGGGGGCGGCCCTGCCGGCCGTGGCGCGGGGGGGGGGGGCGCGGGGCGGAGCCGCGGGCTTGCCTGCGCCGTGCCGCCCCCGCCGCCCGCCCGCCGCCCGGCTCCCGCGGCGGCACGCCACGGCCGCTGGGGGGAGACAGTAGCGCGCGGCGGGCTGGCCGGGCGCCGGGTGCGGGGTAGCGGCGCGGGGCCGAGCGTTTCGCACAAGCGAGCCGAGGCCCGGGAGCTGCGGGAGAAGGGGCGCGCGCGCGCACTAATGGGCGTCGCAGAGGCTCAGGGTCCTTCGGCCCGGGATCCGGGCTCGCCACGGCCCCTGGCCCGAGCCTCCGACCTCCTTTAATCTCGTTAGAGCAATCCGGAGGGGAAGGGGTGTCGGGAAAGGGTAGAAAGCAACCTGTTTATGGATTCCCTGGGACCAGATGGAGCTCAGTATCCCACACAGCAGTCCTGGGCCGGCGGAGGCCCAAGACTAGGGGACAAGCAGCGGGGACGCTTTCATAAAGACCCATCCAGTAATCAGGGCCTGGCGGGGAGGATGCGGGAAGCGTGCCCGCTGCAAAACCCCTAAAGAATAGCCCTCTCGAGTCATGACTTTAAGGGGTGAACGTTACGCGAATTCACCCCCTCCAGCCTGGCTCCCCTCCTGCCCTACACGCCAGGGGGTCCCTGCGTTCAGAAAAGGGGAGGAGAGGCCCGCTGAGCATTGCCTTTTGGGTCTTTCCCCAAACTGCCGGAAACAGGGAAATGCATCCAGCGCTGGCGCCAGCGAGTGCTCAAGGCGCAGGGCGGGCCCCTCTGCGGCCCCCCCCCCCCCGGAGTCCCTGGCACCCGTGGCTAACCCTGGAATCCCCCGCGGTAGGGAAGGGGATCCTCCTCCAACCTGGAGGCTTCCACCCTTCTTCTCCCTTTCTGCCTTTAACCCATTGAAACTTATTTTTATCTGGTGAAATTTCAAGCAAAAAGCTTGTTCAGTGCTCCAGACGCTGGGACGACCCGAAGACCAGTGAAGCTCAGAGGTTTGCAGGAAGCGCGCTACCACTCAAGTTCCAGTGTGCGTGGCCAAACTGCGCAATGGTGAGAGGCGTGTCCATCTCCTTGAAATACTGGAGAAATTACCCCATAAACCTCAGTGGCTAAAAACTATAAACTTCACCGCTCTCCCAGACTTAAACCTCTGAGTTCATCAGCAGAGCGTGTTCATTCAGGTGCCACCACGTTTTTTTTTTAAAGCCTCTTTATTTCAATTTTTCCAAATTATTAAATATTTTCACCGCGAAAAATAACTCTTCAGGTCACTGCTGAGACTAGTAGAGACCGAATGGGTCTGGAGCTCAGTTTTCTGGGGTTGCCTACAGGGAAAAAGAGGTGTTAGCCTAATCCTCACCAGCTTGGGGCAGTGAGCTAGATGCCTGCACCCTGAGGCAAGGTCCCCTGAAGAGAGGACTGTATACAAAGGTACATATCCTGGAGGCTGTGTTCAGGTGGGCAGGACTCAGAGCAGTTCAGGGGTCCAGGCAGGACCAGTGGTGGTGACCTAGTCTCGGCTGCAACTGACTGAAGGTCTCCTTGTCTGGGTCTCGTGGGCTTTTCTGGTGACCTCGTTTTGTCCAGCTCTGTTTTGTAAGGATAGGTTGAGAAGGAAGATGATGATGTCTGTCTGTAAAGTACTGTGAGTTCATTTAATCTGCAAGAAGAGGGGTATGCGGTGGGTGGTGACATTGGGGGGTATGGGCAGGCATTACACGTTTTCTCATTTTATGGCCTCAGAAGCCCTCTCGAGTTTTGTGTGACCCATTGTACTGAGGAAGAAACTGAGTTCCAAAGATGCTCAACAACTGGCCCAGCTCAGCCTTGTGCTGCGACCTACACCCTGGTCCCCTCCCTGCCTCCCAGCCTTGTAGTCTGGGTTGACCAGCTGTCCCTGACAGCACAGTGCACAGCCAGGACTCTGACTGGGTGGGGTATCAACATCAGCCCCTGGCAGGTGAGAAAACCCCCACCAGAATGACTGTGACATTCCCCTTCCCCACCCCATAACTACTTGAGAACAGAGAAGCAAGAGACCCACAACTGCCTTAGAGATTATTTTATTTAACTAAATGCTCTCAGTTCAACTGTCTCAATGTAAACTTATTCAATAAGCTAATTTTTAAATTTGCTAACAGTTTTTCATTATAACTGCAATATATTCCTTTTCAGAATATTTGAAAATCAAA
>NW_027757933.1:0-300 GCF_054177405.1 Leptonychotes weddellii
GTCAACAGGAATAGTAAAGAGGGAGCAAAAAGGGAAGGTAGGCAGGTCTTCAAAATATTGCCTGAGTCACGGTTTGTTTAGAGCAGGGTATCCATGAATTTGGATAGGAAAATACACAAGTGTGTACTTTCACTAAGCTCTAACTATAATGTAACATTTCCTTTTATTATGTACATAGCCAACAAACCCCAGTAATATTGGCAGTATCTGTGAATTTGTCACCAACTTATAGATATTTTTATAACATACTACAGTGGTTGCAGACATTTCAAAATATCATTTATACTAATTACTACTTCA
>NW_027757934.1:0-300 GCF_054177405.1 Leptonychotes weddellii
AAAAAAAATTAAAGCATGATGAACTAATCATTTAATGTTTTTGACTACTTTATATATTCAGGTCATAGAACTTACAAACTAATCAAACAATATTAAACAAGATAATACTTTTGTATCTTGTTTGATTTGGAAAAAAAAGAAGTCGATTTAAATGGTAAATTATTGAATTTCCATTTTTGCCTTTAGTAATTTTGTCTATGCCAGGTAAGAGGAAGACTTTCAAGGTGGGTTATGAACTGAAATGCTTAATACATTTTCATCTCTCTCTTTTTTTCTCTCCCTCTTTTTTCTTCACTTTTT
>NW_027757935.1:0-300 GCF_054177405.1 Leptonychotes weddellii
CACAATACCAGGAGATTGGCATTGCGATGGACTGTCAGCTAGCCCGCGGGCCTAATTCACACTTAGCAGCCTACATGCCATCGCGTGCATGCATGCGTGCATGTGTGGTCTAGGCCATTTTACCCCGTGTGCAGATGGCACCCAACCGCAGTAAGATACAGAATCGTTCCGTCTCCTCAGAGGAGCTCCCCCATGCAACACCTTTACACACTTAGAATTTTTCAGCGATAGTTTCAATGAGTCATCCTGTGATCCTTAATATTTCCAGAAATGATCACTTTGAACTTTGCACTGCCCTGA
>NW_027757936.1:0-300 GCF_054177405.1 Leptonychotes weddellii
ACTCACATATGATGTAGATTTCCAGGGTGCTCTTGTAGATTTCTTCAGTGCTTTTGCTGTTTGGGTGAAGAATGAGGCAGGCTTATATACTGTAAATAAAACCAGTCCCAAAGCGCTGTGAATTGTGCAAGACTGTTGAATCTCAGATCTGTACCTCCTAAACAAATAATGCAATATATGTTAAGAAAGAAAAAAAAAAGAAGAAGAAGGTAGCAGGAGGGGAAGAATGAAGGGGGGAAATCGGAGGGGTAGACGAACCATGAGAGACGATGGACTCTGAAAAACAAACTGAGGGTTCTA
>NW_027757937.1:0-300 GCF_054177405.1 Leptonychotes weddellii
CTAACCATGAGGGGCGCCTGGGTGGCTCAGGTGGTGAAGCGACTGCCTTCGGCTCAGGTCATGATCCGGGAGTCCCTGGATCGAGTCCCGCATCGGGCTCCCTGTTCAGCAGGGAGTCTGCTTCTCCCTCTGACCCTCCCCCCTCTCATGTACTCGCTCTCTCTCATTCTCTCTCTCTCAAATAAATAAATAAAATCTTAAAAAAAAAAAAAAAGAAAGCTAACCATGAGACACGTTGGTTGAAAAACCCCACTAAGAATGGCAGAACATCACAATTGAAGCAGATGTTTTACTAACAGA
>NW_027757938.1:0-300 GCF_054177405.1 Leptonychotes weddellii
TAATTTCAGCTCAGGTCACGGTCTCAGGGTTGTGAGATGGAGCCCCAAGTCCAGCTCCCCGCTCAGCTAGGAGTTTGCTTCTCCCTCTTCCTCTCCCTCTACCCTTCCCTTCCCCCCATACATGCTCTCTCTCTCTCTCCCTCTCTCTAAAAATAAATAAAATCTTAAAAATAATAAAAATAAAATCTTAAAAAAAAAAAGACAGATCATTTGTATCTTTCTATTTCTACAAAGTATTGTTAACCACCGCCTGAACTCATGTTGCTAAGGAAGTTGCTTGTGTAGCCAAAATAGACGCAA
>NW_027757939.1:0-300 GCF_054177405.1 Leptonychotes weddellii
GTGACCAGTTGATTTTAAAATTCATATAAAAATACAAATGACCTAGTATAATCTTTTGGAGCACCTGGGTGGCTCAGTTGGTGAAATGTCTGACTCTTGATTTTGGCTCAGGTCATGATCTCAGGGTCCTGGGATCTAGCCGCCCATCTGGCTCCATGCTCATCAGGGAGTCTGCTTGGGATTCTCTCTCTCTCTCTCTCTCTGCCCCTCCACCCCAAAATAAATAAATAAATCTTTTAAAAAAGTATAATCTTTCAACAAGTGGTAAAGTGTAATCTTTTCAACACATGGATATGGATA
>NW_027757940.1:0-300 GCF_054177405.1 Leptonychotes weddellii
AGCAAATATTTGCTAGAAAACAAATCTACTCTACCACACAGGAGCAGAGGACCTAGAAGTCACAAACTGAGAATTTCTAATTGACTCAATGGGAAGGGTGAGCTCACTCTGGTTCTGGACAAAATCAGAGTTCCTTTAGCAAGGAACAAGGTGGTGTAGAGGTGACTGTGGGGAAGGCCACTGAGTAGGTGTATTAGTCCGCTAGGGCTGCTGTAACAAAACACCACACACTGGGTGGTTTAGACAACAGACATTTATTTTCTCACAATTCTGGAGGCTGGAAGTCCAAGATCATGATGC
>NW_027757941.1:0-300 GCF_054177405.1 Leptonychotes weddellii
AGTTACCTGATGATTTTGTTCTACTCCACGCCCTCCGTGCAGATGCAGTTGTCCCAGACCAACCTGAAAATTAACAAAAATGAGCAAAAGTAAATGGTAGCATCTGGTGTGTCATTAAATTAGACCAGTAAGAAATCATTTGGTCATAAAAATGCTTCTCTTCAGAATTCAAAAAAGTGAAGACTTAAGTCTTAACTCCTGAAGATATTACTCTACTTAAACCTACATTTTTTAAAAACTGAAAATGCCTGCTTTTAATTACAAGGTATCTTTCTGAAATAAAGATGAAATAAAGGCAAT
>NW_027757942.1:0-300 GCF_054177405.1 Leptonychotes weddellii
AAAAATCTAGAGTTAACATCATATTAAATGGTGCAAGAATGAATGCTTTCCCCCTACAACTGGAAAGCAAGGATATCTATCTAAATATTTCTCTTCAGTGTTGTATTGGAAGTCCTAGCCAGTGCACTGTCGTAAGAAAAAGAAATTAAATGTGTCAAACTGGGAAAGAAGGAAATAAAACTTCCTCTATTTTTAGATGATATGATTATTGTAAGATCATAGCATTTAGCATCAATGTACAAAATGCAATTGTATTTCAGTGAAAAACAGAAAATAAATTTTGTTTTAAAATTCAATTTA
>NW_027757943.1:0-4182 GCF_054177405.1 Leptonychotes weddellii
ATTATGTGGCCATCAAAAAAAATGAACTCTTGCCATTTGCAATGACATGGATGGAACTAGAGGGTATTATGTTAAGCTAAATAAGTCAGTCAGAGAAAGACAAGTATCATATGATCTCACTGATACCAAGAATTTGAGAAACAAGACAGAGGATCATAGGGGAAGGGAAGGAAAAATGAAACAAGATGAAACCAGAGAGGGAGACAAACCATAAGAGACTCTTAATCTCAGGAAACAAACTGAGAGCTGCTGGAGTGGAGGGGGGTGGGAGGGATGGGGTGGCTGGGTGTTGGACATTGGAGAGGGTAGGTACTATGGTAAGTGCTGTGAATTGTGTAAGACTGATGAATCACAGACTTGTAACCCTGAAACAGATAATACATTATATGTTAATAAAAAAATTTTTTTAAGTATTTGTAGGGACACCTGGTGTTTTATTTATTACATTTGTCAATTTATTTATTAAATAAATGAAGTCTTTTAAAAATAAATAAATAAATAAATAGTGTGTGTCTGAAACCCTGCCCCTTCCCCAAGAGTCAACTGCCTGATTAGCATGTTGAAGGGAATAAATGTAAGTTTTATACCGTGAGTGTGTGTGTGTGAGTGTGTATACATCTGTGCATGTGTGTGTTTCTAGTAATTTCTTTTGGTATCACCTATCCTTTGACATTCTAAAATTTGAGTTAATATTCAGAACAAGACAAATTTAAAAAAATTAAAACCCTAAATATGATTAGTTTATTCTAAAATTTGGGAAGCTCAAAGGGCAAAGAATAGTTAGAATACTCTTTTTTAAAGAATAAGAATTTGCCTTATCAGACAAAAATAATTATAAAAGTATAAAATTGTAATAAATAATGCAGTGCAGTGATAGACAATTTGGCAAATGAAACAGAATCAAGAAGCCAGAAAGTGAAATATGTAATTGTCAACCTTATTTATAAAACAATCGGCCTTGTGGTTCCACATAGAAATGATGGACAAGGTAATTCATACATTGATAATGCTCTAATAACCAATGAACCATAGGGAAATGATGGAATTTTAATTTTTACCTTACATAGAAATAAGATTATATCCCATAAGACTAAAAATTTGAATAGGAAAGTCAAAATTTTATAACTTTTAGAAAACAATAGAGGAGAATAGCTTTCTGACCTTACATAGGGAAGAATTTCTTAAAGAAGACATAAAAAGCAGGTCATAATTTGAAAGAAAAATCAGATGAATGATATTTTAAAAGAGCATCTGTTTATCAAAATGCATCATAAAAATGATGAAAGACAAACCACAAAATGTAATAATTAGGGCTCAAAATATGTGAAGAACTCCTCCTAATTAAAAAGATCACCATTAGGAAAATGGGCGAAAGACTTGCCTATCACTTTCCAGAAGAAGCAACCTGAATGGTGAACAAACATAAAAAGATTTTCCACTCATCAGGGTTTATGTCACTAATCAGATCCACTAGACTGGCAAAAATTGAAAAGTCTGGTGATAGGAAGTGATGATAAGCATATAGAGCAGTAGGAACATTCATCCACTGCCAGAGGAAATGTATATTGGCAGAAACATGTTGGAAAACTCTAATGGTATCTAATAAACCCGAGCATCCCATATCAAGGGGACCATCAAATTCATTCTTAGGTATATCCCCCAGAGAAACATTTTCACGTGGACACCATGGACATAGACAATAATTTATAGCAGGAATGTCATCGATAGCAGAAATTCTGGAAGTATTCCAAATCTATCAGTAATAGAGTAAATAAATAAACTGAAATGTATTTTTAAAAACTGGTTGCTGTACAGTGGTGGAAAGGGATGTATTTTAACTATCAGGAACAAAATGGATGACACTCTGGAGCATACTAGGGCATGACTCCATGCAACGTGCACAACTAAGTCACTTTGTTATTTAGGGATTTACAACTTTGGATAAGAGCATGGGAATTATAAACACAGCATTTAGGGTTTTGATTACTTTTGTGACGGAGTGAAAGGAACGGGACACGGAATGAGCACAAGGAAACTTCAAAGTTCCAGGCACTCTTCTCTGCCTAAGCCAATTGGTGGGTCATGGATATTTTATTGCTGCTCTTTGTACTTTACACTTTAATAAACTTCTTTATAAACATTGCATAAGCATTGCCTTGAATATGGCCAAAAATTACTACATTTTTAAAAAGCGTAGATGTGTGCCGGGAGTTGCTTGGGCCTGTGGGCAGAGAGAACAGCATCTGCCAAGGCACAGAGTTGGCAAACAGCCTGATGCTTGGGGGAGGGATATAAGCCGTGAGGTATTAAAGGAGCATATGTAATGAGTGAGGTGTGGATGGGTGCAGACAAATTCGAGGAGGTGGATGTGAGTCAGAGAGGGACTCACAAGCAAGTACAGCGCTTCTACCCTCTGCTGCCCATGATCAAAAATGTGTGACAGGATTTTCAATAGAGAATGACAGTCACAGTGCATTGTACATAAATTACCATTGTAGTGGCGGGGTGCAAAGCCGTGGCTCCCAAGGGCTGGCTGCCTAAGAAGATCACAAAGGGAGGCCTTTAAAAGGACAGGGCCTGAGCTGCACCTCCAGATATTCTGGCATAATTAGTTAAAATGGGTCTGGGCTCAAATGTGACCAGGTGAAGAAGATGGAAGAAGGCAGGCTTCCAAAGTGGCTTCCAACGATTTTTGCCATCAGTATTCGGGCTCATGTGAAAAACCCTCCCTTTGGATGTGGACTGGACCCAGTGATTTGCTTCTAATGAATAAAATATAGCAAAGGGGATGGAATGTCACTTCTGAGGTTTTATTCCAAAAGACTGTAATTCTGTCCTGTTAGCGTGCTCTCTTTCTCCCTCCCATTTTGATTGCTCACTCTGGTGAAGCCAGCCGCTGTGGCGAGCAGCCGTCTATGGAGATGTGCACGTGGCTAGGTGCTAAGGGAAGCTTCTGGCCAATGGCCCATGAGGAACTGGATTCTGCCAACCACCAGGTGAGTGAGCTTGGATTCGACCCTCCCCCAGGCAACCCCTGTGATGACTACAGCCTCCATGGACACCCTGGTTGCAACCTATGGGAGACCCTGAATCAGAGGTCCCAGTTAAGCCACACTCTAATTCCTGATCCAGAGAGACTGTGAGACAAATGTTGTTACTTTGAGCCATTGCCTTTTGGGGTAATGTGTTATGCAGCCGTACCTAATTGATAGAGTGAAGACGATTGTGGTAGGCAGAATAATGGCCCCTAAGGATGCCCAAGTCTTCCTTTCTGGAACTTCTGAATATGCTATGCCACATGGCAAGGCGGCATCTAGTTTGCTAATGATCTGACCTTGGGATGGGGAGATTATCCCACTGGGCCCAGTGTAATCACAAGGGTCCTTAAAGGGGAAAGATGAAGGCAGGGGAGGCAATGTCAGAGTGATGCAGTGATGCATTGCTAGCTTTGAAGATGGAAGGGGGCCACAAGCCAAGGAATGTGGGTGGCTTCTAGAAGATGGAGAAGGTAAGGAAACAATCTCCCCTAGGGCTTTCAGAAGAAACCCAGTCCTGCTGACACCTTTATTTTAACCCAGTGAAACCCATTTGGTCTTCCGACTTCCAGAGCTGTAAGATGGTACATTCGTGTTGTTTCAAGCTACCAAGTTTATAGTAATTTGTTACAATAAGAAATTAATGTAGTGATGCTAATTCTAATGCTAATCATAAGAATGGTAACATCAACATTTAGTCAATACTTACTAAGTGCCTGGAATTGGGTTATAGAGCTTGACACGTGTTGGTATATAATGGAATGCCCAAATGACTCTGAGGTCGGCACTTTTTCATCCTTATTTTAGAGGTGAGATCAGGGTTCAGAAAGATCAGATGGCTTGCCCAAGTTACATACTCAGTAAGTGAAATTCATGTTTAAAAGAAGCCAACACTTCCGCCCCACCCCCCAACATTTTGCCATAGACTTTTGAATGGATTGGACCTGGGAGGGAAGAGGGATGGAATGCAGGAAACAGAAAACAAGTTTCTATCCAGTTTTTACCCGTGCAGAGGGATATGGTAGTAATCACACCAGAACTGCTTTTTGCAAATGAGTCTAACTGCTTTCATAATAGGCACGTGGGAGGTCATGCACTTAAGTTGATAATGCTGCCATCACCAAAAGAACTTTTTTAAATGCCTCAC
>NW_027757944.1:0-300 GCF_054177405.1 Leptonychotes weddellii
CATGATACAGAGGGGAGTGGCTAGGCTGTGTTTCAATTCAACTGTATTCATAAACACTGAAATTTGAATTTCATATGATTTTCCTGTGTCAAGACATTTTATTCTTCTTTTTTCTGTTTTTCTCCCACCATTTAAATATAAACACCATTGCATAGCTCACAATAGATTTGGTCTACCAGCCACTGGTCTTTTTTTTTTTAAAGATTTTATTTATTTATTTGAGACAGAGAGAATGAGAGACAGAGAGCAGGAGAGGGGGGAGGGTCAGAGGGAGAAGCAGACTCCCTGCCGAGCAGGGAG
>NW_027757945.1:0-300 GCF_054177405.1 Leptonychotes weddellii
TACCTCTCAATATTTTTTATTTGACATAAAAGTCTTTCAGTTATATGTATTCTTATGTACAGTTTTTGAGCTATTAGATTATATCTTTTAAAAATCATGTCTTCCAGTTGTTTGTGCTAGTGTTTACAAATACTGTTGATTAATGTACATTGATTTTGTACGCCGGGTACAATTCTCTTATTAGTTTTAATATGATTCTGTAGCTTATTTTTAACTTTCCAAGTAGAAAATAATATGCTTGGTAAAATAGTAAGATTTTTCTTTTCTTTTCCAATCTTTATAACTTATTTCATTTGTGGA
>NW_027757946.1:0-300 GCF_054177405.1 Leptonychotes weddellii
AAAAAGTAGATGAGAGCCATCCAAGATATGTTCCCTATTTTACAGGGTTGCTAGGCCTGCTTATTGGAGAACGTGTGCTGTGCAGGCGCACACACACGCGGGCGCAAACACACACACACGGCGCTCTTTATATACAGCAGTTGTTCCAAAAATCTAAGTGGCATTCAGATTCACCTGGCAATGCTTCCAAAAATGCAGGTGCCCAGGCCCTGCCCTGGACATATCCAATCAGCCTTTCTAGGGCTGTAGAAGAGCCCAAGACTTTGCATTACAGGGAAGCATCTGGGTGTGCTGCTGATC
>NW_027757947.1:0-300 GCF_054177405.1 Leptonychotes weddellii
CCCAACCAAACAAACCAACCCTAATTTGCTCATTTCCTCAACTAAGGAAACGGACACCATTTTCGGCCCAGAACAGAGAACTATTTTGACTTCATTCTTGTTTGTTATCACTCTCCACCTCCGACATCTAATTCATCAACAATTATACCTCCAAAATCTACCTTAACTCTACTTTCAAACTCCACTGATGTAACCTAAATTAAAACTACTTTTCATTGCACATTTGGGTTCCACAATAGACATTTAAATGGTCTCGCTATTTATATTCTTGCCTCTTATAATCCATTCCCTCACAGTGCA
>NW_027757948.1:0-300 GCF_054177405.1 Leptonychotes weddellii
CAAGAGTGACAGCTTTTGGGTGAAGAGATTTCTGTCATGATCTCGGATGTAGACTTCTTCGGTATCTTCACAGAGTGACCAGGGATGTGTCCACTGCAGTGCAGTGTGGGACTTGGGTGTCTTCTAGACCATTAAGATTAGTCATATGTACGCTGCTTGGAAGGAGCTAAAGTAAAAGCTTCCAAGTACACGAGCTTTTCATTTTCCTCCGTATGTCACTGCCAAATAAATCATGAAGGAAAACCTATTTTGGATACTGTTGTGGATATCAGAAGAAAATTACACATTTGCTATATCCAG
>NW_027757949.1:0-300 GCF_054177405.1 Leptonychotes weddellii
GCTGGGCTTCGGGTGCCCACTGTGTTGGCTTGACCTCCATAGCAAATGTCCACAGGCTGGAGGCTCAAACAACGGAAATCTACCTTCTCCCCGTTCCGGAAGCTGGAGGTCCGGCATCCAGGCGCGGGCAGGTCGGCTCTCTGGAGGCCTCCCTGCTTGGCGTGTAGACGACCATCTCTCCCCGTGTCCTCACGTGGTCGTCCCTCTGGGCCCGTCTGTGTCCTGATCTCCTCTACCTGTAAGGACGCCCATCAGATTGGCTCAGCACCTACCCCGTGACCTCTTGTTGCCTTAGTCACC
>NW_027757950.1:0-300 GCF_054177405.1 Leptonychotes weddellii
CATTTGGATCAGCTTAAATACTTACTAAAATATCTGCTGGAATGTTGATTGGCACTGTATTAGATGTGTTGATCAATTTGTGAAGAATGGACATCTAAACTATAATGAGTCTTCCAGTCCACCGCAAATTTTATCTCCCCATGTATTCTTTAAATTCTTGAAGTAATGCTCTGTAGTTTTCAGTGTAATGTTCTGACACAGATTGTGTCTGATTGACAATGCAGTAGGAGAACTGGTCAAAAGACTTGCTTTTGAAGAAGAAGAAATGCTTCACAAAAGAAGATACACAAATGGCCAAAA
>NW_027757951.1:0-300 GCF_054177405.1 Leptonychotes weddellii
CAAACAGAGGCAGTCTGGTCCTGGCCCCCATGCTTGTCCGCACTGATTCTAGACTGCATCCCATGCGAATTATAGCTCAACACATAAAGGATGGTTACTTCGTCACTAGCATCATACGTCCTAGCGAGGGGCTGCTGTCCTGGGCAGGTCACCAAATCTGAGACTCAGATACCGGGATCAAGGCAGAGGACCAGTCACACGCCTCCCGCCTCCAGTCGGGTTGCCTCGGAGAGGGGAGCCTGGGCCCGCAGACACAGCCCGACACTCCCTGGGGCAGGGGCGGGGGAGACCTCCCCAGGC
>NW_027757952.1:0-300 GCF_054177405.1 Leptonychotes weddellii
AGAGAGAACATGAGCAGGAGGAGGGGCAGAGGGAGAGGCAGGATCCCCCCTGAGCGGGCGGCGGGGGGGGCCTGGATCCCAGGACTCCGGGATCATGACCCGGGCTGAAGGCAGCCACCCAACTGACTGAGCCACCCAGGCACCCCCAGATTCTCCTTTTTTAATCCAGAGGAGCCATTAACAGGTATCTGCCTGGATTTGCCTTGCTCTCAAGTGCAAATCTCACCTCCAGTCAAGCTCCTCTCAGTGAGGTAACTTTGTACACAGAATCAGCCTAGTGGCAAAGTATCCCAAGGAGCG
>NW_027757953.1:0-300 GCF_054177405.1 Leptonychotes weddellii
CTCACAGGGTTGCTATGATAAACACACAAAGTATAAATTGTTAAACAACCATAGAGTTCTTTAGGTCAGCATGGTAACACAGCCTCAGCAGCGTCCTTAAACTTGAACTTTGTAAGATCGGCTATTTTGCTTATTATCTACTTTCATGAACTTTACTCAAATGGCCTGCCGTTGGCCCTTTATCTTTTTGTGACAGTTGCGTTTCCCTCTTCAAAGATGATCCCATTTTCCTGATTCTTGATGAGCGCCAGTTTTTTTTTTTTTTTTAAGATTTTATTTATTGATTTGAGGGAGAGGGAG
>NW_027757954.1:0-4182 GCF_054177405.1 Leptonychotes weddellii
TAAATATTTACAATTGTTAGATCTTCTTGTTGGATAGACCCTTTAAGTAGGATATAGTGTCCTTCCTCATCTCTTATATTAGTCTTTGGTTTAAAATCTAATTTGTCTGATATAAGGATTGCCACCCTAGCTTTCTTTTGATGTCTATTACATGGTAAATGGTTTTCCATATATTACTGATTTTAAAATACAGTGTCTGCCATTTCTTAAACATAAGTAAAGAATATATATATAATATATATATTATATATATATTTTCTTAAAACTCCATCTTTTATAAAAATTGTCAAGAGTAAAGATGAATGTTAAGATCAACAGAAAGACAATAAAGCCAATTTTGAGGTCACTAAACAACTCAAACATTTAAAAAAGTAACTTGTCATGAATTTGGAGTTGACCCATTTAGAACTTACATGTAAATATTCCAAGCTAAGTGTTCAATGAGAAGTTCAGAGTGTTATTAAAATATAAACTCTATTTTAATATATTAACATATTTGTATTGGGGTAATAGTACTGGTTGCAATGGAGACTTAAGTTATTCATTATAATAATGGTCAGTAGTTTATTGATATCGAAGGCAATAGTACTAGACACTCATGAAATTTTATAACTAGAAGAGAAAAAAATCACTGAAAATATTTTTTAGTTATATTCAGAAACTAAGATCCAGAGAGGTCCAACCCCTACCACAGCCCATGTAGCTGGTTACTTTGGTGTGAGGTCCAGAACCCAGGATTCTCTGTTCACAGTCAAATGCTCATTATAACACATGGAAGGGTAAATGAAGCCCAAAGGAAATTAATTCAAGAGAGACTGTAATGACTGCCTGGTTTATATAGTGAACTGCACTAAACCCTTGTGGGAAAAGTGGGTATTCCAAAAAGCTTAGCACTTTCCTTAAAGAAATAGACAGTCTGAGTTCAGGGCCATGGCATGCCTGCCCTGAAAATCAACACAAGTCTTAAAGCATGGTTCAAGATACTCATACAGGAAATAAAAGCACATGACTAGTTTGCTTACTGATGTGTGTACAATATGTTTTATGAAAACACTAAAGAAAGATGGGGAGGTGTGAACATGCTCTCGGGAGGAAGTGGAAGTTGAATTGGATCTCGGAGAATGGATGGGACCTAAAGAGAGAAAACGGGGAAGATGCTATTGAAGGAAGATAAGGAAGTATAAATCATATTCACATCTGTAAAGTACTGTCCCTCCAAATGATGAATATGTTAACATTTGTATTAGGTGAGAGATACTATCCCCGAGAGTGATTATCATTTAGGCATAGCAATGACATGTATATTTCCTATCCTGGTTGCATTCAGAAGGAACAAACAAACAACTATTAAGTCAGTGCTTTAGTTATTTATTTTTTGCCCTTTCCTTCCAAAAAGTAACTGAGGCAGCATACAAAAATATATATATAAATCACATAAAATAAATTACTGAGGGAAAATAATAAGCCCAAGAGTAAGAGGAAGACTAGCCAACAGAGAAGCATAGTATATAAGACCAAGCAGCTGTTCATCAAGGGCACAAATTTGACTAGCAAAGAAATTTATCCATCATTTAGAAACAAATCTGTAATTCAGGAGAGGACTTTTGCCTTTGTGTTTGCATAAAGAAGTCACCTGACCATGTACAGGTGATGGCCGTAACTCCATCCCCAAACCCAGAGTTATGAAGAATAATTTCACATAGCTGTTTTTTTACGTCACTTACTGTAGGACAAAAAGAGTGCTGATGCACAACTTGCTAAAGGCAATTCTATGAGGGGCCTCAAGTGGTGTGCCCTGCATGCCCCAGATCTAGGATGATCTGAACATCTTTTTTTTTTAAAGATTTTATTTATTTATTCATGAGAGACAGAGAGAGAGAGGGAGGGAGGTAGACGGAGAGGCAGAGGGAGAGGGAGAAGCAGGCTCAATTCTAGGACCCTGGGATCATGACCTGAGCTGAAGGCAGACACTTAACTGACTGAGCCAGCGAGGCACCCCTGATCTGAACATCTTGATACAAGACTAAAATTTCTAATATATACAGGAATGGATGGATTACATATTCCTCAGTTTATACTCATTCAAGTATTGCACAAATTTTATTGGGCACCTATTATGTGACAGCCACTAGGCAGATGGCAGTGAATAATATGGTATTGAGGGAATGCAGATACCAAATGAACAGATAAGATAAATGCTATGTCATGAAGGCTATGAAATAATAACAATAAACATTATGTCTCAGAACTGAGCATTTGATGGCAGAGAGTTCTGAGGTTACAGTCTCTGGTTAGAACTTGCAGCAGACATGTTCCACGTTTGAGGATATTCCCTATTTTTTATAACCAGTCACGTGTAGGCAAAGTGAGAATCCTCTTTTGAACATGAACGAGTAAGGGTTAGGTGGACCTAGAGAACACTGATGGACAGAGACAGTGTCTTTTTAAGGAAGAAGCTCTGTGTCTGCTTCAATACATAAACGAATGGGCTGGGGATGCCTGATATATACCATAGAGCATGCCCAACATTATTTAAGTATTAAAAACAAAAAGCCCTCATGCTTTAAAATCACATACACAGCCATAGACACATCCCCTAAAATATCTAAAGACTGTCCTAGTTTTGCTTCCTGGTGGATCTTCCAGGATTAAATGACCACAAATTACAGCCCTTGGTGAGCTGCAGGGTAGAACCATTTACTGACTATAAGTCAATTGAATGTTGAGAACCTCTGTCAAAAATGTTGAGTTTGATTTTAAAGATATTCTCTCTAGCAAAAAAAAAAAAAAAATAGGACCTGTTAGACAACAGGAGTCTGCTTGAGTTTCTCTCCCTCTGATCCTCCTCCCGTACCGCTTGCATGAGAGTGCACTCTCTCTCTCTCTCATTAAAATAAATAAATAAATCTTTAAAAAAAATGTTCTCCCTAAAGATGCCATCATCACAGCTGTCCTTGACCTTCTAAGAGGTATTAAGATGCAGATTCTGTAAGATTATCAATAATTGGATCCAACTGGGTTGTGACATAACCAATTCTTAAGCAAAGCCTGAAGAAAAATTAATAAAAGTTGCAGACAGCAACACGTAAAAGAATGAAACTGGATCATTTTCTTACACTACACACAAAAATAAATTCAAAATGGATTAAAGACCTAACTGTGGAGGGGGGGGAAAGATGGCGGAGGAGTAGGGGACCCTATTTCAACTGGTCCCCGGAATTGAGCTGGATATCCACCAGACCACTCTGAGCACCCATGAAACCAGCCTGAGATGTAAGAAGATCTGGATCTCTACAAACAGAATATCGCAGGCAGTTGGTTTTGAGGTACGAAGTGGGGAGCCGTGATTCCGCGAGGAGCCGTGATTCCGTGGGCAGATATCGGAGGATAAACAGCAGCGGGAGGGTGCCTGGCTGTGGGGATCCTACACCACCGGTGAGCGACAGCATCACGTGCTGTGGACGGGCACAGACTCGCAGACCAGTAGCAGCAGGGAAAGCACTGTAGGGCAGCCCCCGGGGCGGAAACCCAGACCGGCGGGGTCGCGCCTGCAAACTGCAGCCCCTGGGGTGGAATCCTGGAGCGGCGGGGTCGCGCATGCCTGAACTGGGAGTGGCTGGTGGTTTTAGAAGCACAAAGGGCAGAGACGAGCCCCGACCTGGAGGCAGGACTGGGAGTGCTGCGGAGGGGCGCACAAACCCAGGACGCTGCAGTTTATAGCAGCACGGACAGAAACGGAGACGGTGTGGCCTGCAGAGCTCACTGAAGAACAGACTGCGATCTCTCTGCTCTGAGGCAGAGGGTTGGAAACAGTCTCTTCTGCTCTGACTCGCGGAAGAGACGCGAAAAGCCACCAGGGAAAGCTGCCAGAGAACAAAAGCTCCCAAAACTGATTCCCGCTGAGCCCATCCCATGCCACAGGGGCGCAGGGCAACTCCGCCCAAACAGGGTTGCCTGAGTAACAGCACGGAAGGCCCCTCCCACAGAAGACAGGCTGGGAAAACAAGAGGCCAGCAACCCTAAGGTCCCAAGAAAACAGGTGCATCTTGCTTGGGTTCTGGTCAATAATTTGGACTCTATACATTCCCTCAAACACCCATCAACAGAATGACTAGGAGGAGGAGCCCCCAAAATAGAAAAGACTCAGAGATTATGACTTATGCTGCAGATTTACAAATGGAT
>NW_027757955.1:0-300 GCF_054177405.1 Leptonychotes weddellii
ACTACATCTAAAACTAACGATGTAATGTATGGGGATTAACATAAGAATAAAAAAAAATTAAAAATAAATAAATAAATGCAACTTTCCTTTCCCTCCCTCCATCCCTCCCTTCCTTCCTTCCTTCCTTCCTTCCACTGTAGCATGAGGCAGCTACCTCCGTGGAACCTGCCAACAAACCCCAAGACACAAAATGGAATTTGCAGACCCCTGCTGCCTCTTCCGCCTAGAAATCGATCATTGTTGTTGTTGTTTCTATTTACCGACTGCTTACTCGCTCTGGCTGAAACACTGTTTGCATCG
>NW_027757956.1:0-300 GCF_054177405.1 Leptonychotes weddellii
ATGATATATGATTCCTTGGATTATGCAAAGAAAAATGAACCCAAACACAGACTTGCAAGACATGGCCTGTATGAGAAGAAAAAGACATCAAGAAAACAGCAAAAGGAACGCAAGAACAGAATGAAGAAAGTCAGGGGGACTGCAAAAGCCAATGTTGGTGCTGGCAAAAAGAAGGAGTAAAGATGCTGCAGTGGCTTTATCTGGTTGTGCAGATTTTTCATGAGAGGATCAATAAACTAAGAATGTTAACGTGAAAAAAAAAAAGGCACAGCATAGGGAATATGGCCAATGGTGTTGTAA
>NW_027757957.1:0-300 GCF_054177405.1 Leptonychotes weddellii
ATAAACATAGAAAGGATGTAGGTACCAACATTTACAGAGTGCCCCCTATAACCAGACACTTCTACCAACTCTATCTCACGTACCCTATGTGGAAGGTATTATTAGTTTCGTTTCACCAATAAGATCAATGAAGCTGAGACAGTAAAAATGAATAACCTGCCAAAATCTGCTAAGCGGCCGAAGAGGATTCTCTCCTGGACCTATGGAATTCTCAGTTCTAAGATCTTTCCACGAATACCAGTTTGTTTCTGGAACCAAGAAGACAAATTCCTCCCATTCAAGAATTATTAAATAAGCCCC
>NW_027757958.1:0-300 GCF_054177405.1 Leptonychotes weddellii
CGCAGAGCGGGAAGCCTGATGTGGGACTCGATCCCAGGACCCTGGGATCATGACCTGAGCCGAAGGCAGACGCTTAACGACTGAGCCACGCAGGCGGCCCGGAGATGTTTTTAATTGTGATGACAGGGGGAGAAAGTGCATGTGCTATTGGCATCCATCTGGTAGCTAGAGGCTGGGGATGCTGATTAACATCCTACAATGCACAAGACAACCCCTACAATGAAAGATAAACTGACAAATGTCAACAGGGCTGAAATTAGGAAACCCTGGTCTAGGAGCACCAGGAACTAAGTCAGAAAG
>NW_027757959.1:0-300 GCF_054177405.1 Leptonychotes weddellii
ACAAATAAAACCATCAATGAACAATGGTGTTAGTTATGTCCTCTGTCCTCCATTGGTGAGGGGGGGATTCTCATCCCAGGGATATGGGGATGGCCAAATATATGACACCTGACACTGGACAGATGCAATCAAGAGCAATTTATTAAGTACATGTACTCAAAGCCCTGGGGGGAGAATGTCCCAAGGCTGTTTCATTGTACCTATTTCTGACCCAAATTTGATTTCTTATAGGACCCTCCACATTAGTAATTCTCATGAAATATTTTAAAGGATCAGACACTTTATCTCTTATAAAATCAG
>NW_027757960.1:0-300 GCF_054177405.1 Leptonychotes weddellii
AATGAATCATGGAACACTACATCTAAAACTAATGATGTAATGTATGGGGATAAACATAACAATAAAAAAAAAACTAATGAAGTATTGTATGGTGACTAACATAACATAATAATATTAATAATAAAAAGAAACCAGCTTAAGCAAAGGGAAAAAAACAAAACAAAAAAACACTCTATGTTAATTATACTAGAATTAAGTAAATAAATAAATAATTTTTTTAAAACAAAACAAACAAAAAAGAACACCATCATCTTTTCTCCAGTGTCCAATAACATGTTCCTCATTTTATCTGGGATGTCA
>NW_027757961.1:0-300 GCF_054177405.1 Leptonychotes weddellii
GGTCTGCTTCTCCCTCTGACCCTCCTCCCTCTCGTGCTCTCTGTCTCTCATTCTTTCTCTCTCTCTCAAATAAATAAAATCTTTAAAAAAAAAAGAGTTGGAGGGGCGCCTGGGTGGCTCAGTTGGTTAAGCGACTGCCTTCGGCTCAGGTCATGATCCTGGAGTCCCGGGATCGAGTCCCGCATCGGGCTCCCTGCTCAGCGGGGGGTCTGCTTCTCCCTCTGCCCTCTTCCCTCTCGTGCTCTCTGTCTCTCATTCTCTCTCTCTCAAATAAATAAATAAAATCTTTAAAAAAAAAAA
>NW_027757962.1:0-300 GCF_054177405.1 Leptonychotes weddellii
ACTAGACAGAAAATTAGTAAGAATATATAAGATTTGAATAAAACTGTCAACTTGACCTAATCTGGCATTTATAGAACACTGCACCCAACAATAGTGGAATATACATTCTTTTTAGGTGTACATGGAACATTTATCAAGATAGAGCATATTCTAGGTCATAAAATAAGTCTCAATATATTTAGACAATTTCAAGTTTTACAAAGTGTGTTCTTTGACTACAGAGGAATTAAAGTAGATATCAAGAATGGAAGGATTTCTGGAAAAGCCTCAAACATTTGGGAGCCAATTAACATACTTCTA
>NW_027757963.1:0-300 GCF_054177405.1 Leptonychotes weddellii
TGCCCCTCGGGCACTCAAAGAGATCCGAAAATTTGCCATGAAGGAGATGGGAACTCCAGATGTGCGCATTGACACCAGGCTCAACAAAGCTGTCTGGGCCAAAGGAATAAGGAATGTTCCATACCGTATCCGTGTGCGGTTGTCCAGAAAACGTAACGAGGATGAAGATTCACCAAACAAGCTCTACACACTGGTTACCCATGTACCTGTCACCACTTTCAAAAATCTGCAGACAGTTAATGTGGATGAGAACTAACCGCTGATTGTCAAATAAAGGTATAAAACTGAAAAAAAAAAAAA
>NW_027757964.1:0-300 GCF_054177405.1 Leptonychotes weddellii
AGCCCCATGAACTTCATCAGCACCACCCCTCAAGCAAAGGCACACAGCAAACTCACACTCACACACACGCACACATTCACAATGATTTATCAGAGTCACACACTGCACAACACACTCATGAGCATAAACCACTTTTGGAGACATCCTAGGTGGAATCCAGGGGTCTGGCCCAAGGATTCCTAAGACCCCACCCTACCCCACCCCCCCCCAGCTCATGGCTGTTCCTTCTCTGCCCTCGCTGATACGCTACACCCCAGCTCTGGTGTATCACTCTCAGCCGTGTGGTTTGAAGCCTTGTCC
>NW_027757965.1:0-4182 GCF_054177405.1 Leptonychotes weddellii
AAAAAAAAAAAAAATCCTGTGCTTTGCCTGGAAACTCAACCTTCTCTCCCAACCCCGCCCCAACCAGATTTTAATGGTGGAAACACAGCAGACATCCGTAACCCTGCCCTGTCGACCACTCAGGGGTGTTCCTGAAGCTGAGCGTCAGCTTGGCACGTTGAAGTCAACGTGGAGACTCAAGCTTAGGGTTCTATCTTGATTACCGCGCAGCTCATAGAATGAACAAGCGCCAAGACAGATCTTGTGTGTGAGTGTTCTGCTCATCCTTATTATCCAGACTCTTCGAGTTTATAGAAGTGACTCTCAAAGAGCTTTTCACAGGCCTTGTGCTCTGAGGTGACTTTTAAACAAGCTCCCGTGTAAGAACCCTCTCTGTCTTAGCAAGCAAACTAAATCTCCCCCTGTCAGACCGCCGGCCCCACTATAAATAACCCAGACTTCCACGTCTGTGCAATTCCATAATTTCTCTTTCTTTCCCCCGAGGGCTGAATGCTCCCTCTACAAATACTAGCAGAGAACCATGTGAAGCCCGTTTCACAGAGTCCCCAGACCATATGCCGAGACTTCAGCACTGCAGAGAAAATGGATCATCCCGCGCTCAGCCTGCTCTGGCTTGGCCTCTGATTCGCGGACTCCGGGCTCCAGAGAAACGCGAGCACAATTGCCAACAGGCTTCATTGAAATGAAAACATCATTTTTCCTTCCGTCCATCTCAGGGAAGTCTGAAACTGCCTCTGATAATTAATCCACTGAGAGAAATCAATACTACAACTGGTTGAAGATGAAACAACCCGTAGCAAAATAAACTTTTCAATGATGCTTCAGCAGTTTCTGCGAGCACAGACTACCTGCCGCAGATGTGGTATCTAAATAAATATTGCTTTCTCTCCCCAAATAATCCCGCCCAAAAAGCCAATTACCCTGAACCATTTGATGTTGTACAACACTTCTGTTATAAATACAGTCTTTGTTCTCCAAATGTTGACTAGTTGGTTTTCTTTCTCCCATTAGGAATAGCAAATGAGTCTAAAATTTGATAGCTGCAAATAGACTGAACAAAATGATTGCAGATGTGAATGATTTACAGGCGACAAGGAAAACCCGTGCTCATCCTATGGGCCATTTGTAAATCCAGGGTGGTTTTGTTTTGTGTGTGTGGTTTTGTTTATTGGGTGGTTTTTATTTTATTTTTTTTTTCTTTTTGGTTTGTTTTCTTTTTTGGTTTCTGGTTTTTTGTTCAGTTTTTGTTTTTTGGTGTTTTTTATAATTTAACTGATTTTTTTTAGAAAACCAAGTTGAGCCAACAGCATAAGCTGATTGTGAATTATATTCAGCTTATTTCTCCTTATAAAATATAACAGTATCACATTTTTTTAAAATAAATGCAGCTTAGATCATTTGTTCATAAGAAGCAACTGAGTGCTCTACTGTTTGAAGGACTGTAGTCCCTGGAGGAATGGAATTTGAACTGAATGAGCAAATCCAAGATGGTGCACCATTACGTTTCAGTGGGGGTACTGTCATGGCAAATAATGATCACTTAGCAGTCATGCGGGTCACCTGTTGTTTAATTTAACTTGGGCTATCTGGTCTACCTGATTTCCTGCAAAAAAAAAAAAAAAGGAGTCTGTGTTTGGCGTGTTCACATAGTTTTCTTAGTTCTTACAACAACCGATAGGGAGAATGAATATGAGCTCAGGTATGGAGTCAGACCGCCAGGCTTTGCCTCTTGATAGCTGTGTAACCCCAGATGAGTTGCTTGATCTCTCTGTGCCTCAGTTTCCTCTTCTATAAAAACAGTCCCTCCCTCCTGGTGTTGTCACAGGATCGATTCAGTCTAGTGAGCTCTGGGGCTCAGGCCAGTGCTCGGAGCGTGCCAAGAGCTGGAGGATGCTAGTTATTGCAAATATCATCCCGGAAGTACAAGGTCCCTTGCTTGGATTTGAGGATATGTCAGAAAGAACTGACCATGTCTGTAAACTCCAAACTTTGTACTCATTCCACTGTTTCTAGAAGTGGAAACAAGATGCATGAAAGCCTAAAAATGGCTTATGAAATAGGCAGTACTTTGAGTTTTCTCAAAAACTGAGGGTTCTTCCGAAAAGCAGAGCCAGATGCAGCCAACATACTGTTGTTTTCTCTAAAGAAACATGGTGAAATTCATTGACTCTCTAAATCCTGTTTTCCATTACAAAATTAATACATGCTTTTTAAATTAAAAAAATTGGAGAAAAACAAAGAAAATATAAAGGATGTATATACAAAGCTCTAATTAGAAAGAAAGAAGAAACACCCCATTCCTATAAAAAAAAAAAAATGACATCCTTTTTCTGTCCATCCTGCCTCATCTGAGGCAACAAGTATGAAGTTCTTCATAACAGAAGTAAAGTAAAATAATCACAGGCATTTTGAGCCATAAATTAAACGCTATTCTGAACTGAGAGTCTATTCAGAAACCAGTGGCATAAAACGAAAATTCACCTCTGCAGGATAAAGAAACATCCTCATGGGTACAGGCAGATCTTCTCACTCACCCATTTCTCTTTCTGTCCTCAGTACCAGAAATATATGTGCATAAGTAATATTCTTCCTGAGGTCTTCCCAATCCACTTCCTCACGTAGAATCTGGGATGAAGTTTTTAATCGACACTTCAAACCTCTCTCTCCCTCCTCAAAGTGGTTTCAGAGTTTCGCGTCTACATCTTGCAAAAGGTAACCGTAGCTGTACTGCTTAAAAGGAGGTGGTATTAATTATCCACAGATAGCCTGAGCCACAGGGTAATTCATTAGTTGCACCTCCAATCCTTGCAAAAGGCATTTGAGGAAGATATTACATGTCTCAGAGCAAAGGGCTCAGTTCATTATAACTGACGTTCGGGAAGTCTGTCTTTGAGATTTCTCTCCCTCCACTTCCTCCTTTAGACACACTGAAGTTTTCCCTGGAGTTCAGAACAGATTGAAATGATTTTGGAACCTCCCTCTGGGGAGACAGAGAAGCTCTTTCTTAGCAGAGGCTGGTTTTCCACTATTGATCTGTTCCCCGCTCACCTCCAAGTGCAGCGCTCCAGCCCCCAAGCTCATGGATGAGTCGGCAGCAAGGCTGGCTCCGCATCAGTATCTTGACAAATACTGTAACTGCTAGGCAGACAGTGACCCCACGCCAGTGCGGCCCTCGCTGTGGAGTCCATGGCTGTCCCTTCTGAGCCCGGAGGAACTCATGCTGCCCTGCCCCCAAGCACAGAGAGCCTGGAAGAGCCAGCACCCAGCCCAGAGGCGCTATGTCCAGTCCTTCCTGCCCTGGGCCCCACATTTGCCACTTCTCCTCTGGCTCAGAAGGAGTCCCTGCGGCGGACAAGGGGTCCAATGGGAGAAGCTTGGCCACCTGCTTCTCAGCAGCAGACCAGGGTCCTCAGAGTGGGGGGGAGGGGGTCACAGGGCAGGAACAAAGCCCGGGAAAACAGGCCAGACTCATGGCCACGGCAAGAGCTCAGTAGGGCAGGGGGGAGGCCCCTGACTGTGTGAGGGAGGCACCCCTCCCTCCCCAGCATGTTCTTCCTTTCTGCCCACTGGTCGCTGACCCAGAGCCCTGGCTAGGGTCCCCGTATCCACAGTGGGCGGACTCTGGAGTCAATGCACGTGCTGTCAGCCTGCCTCAGGCGCATACAGGTCCTGTCTGCGGGCTCGGATTTGCGAGGCTTTGGCCCGCCCTGTCCACTTAAAAGATCATCCATCACCACCCCAGTTTATAAATCAAGGTGGCCGACTCGCCGAGCACCGCGGTGAGGTCGAAGCGCCCAGAAGTACTTAGCCAATTCCCAGAGCCGGCCAGGCGTTCCCTTCTCTCTGCCTTCAGCAGCCAGACCATCCATCATCCCGCACCCACTGAGGCAGAAGGATGCCGACAAAGGAACGCCTGGGAGCCCAACAATGTGGTCTGTACGACGCCGGGGACTGGAGCTCTTTAAAATTTCCAGCCAGTCCCTTAGCCTTTTGTGTTAACAAAACCTATTCATTTCAGGATTTGGCAGTTCAAATTATTTCAGACAAGACCTCAAGACAAATGGTTATTTGATAGAGTCATAGAGCAGAAGTGCAGCAACTGGGAGAACTGGGGCTGTCCCCGACGGGACGGGCGGGGGGCTGGGGGGAGGGGCAGGGGTCCAGGGAGGGGAAGGGCGGGCG
>NW_027757966.1:0-300 GCF_054177405.1 Leptonychotes weddellii
AGGCTGAGAGGAGTCTGTGGAGTGGGGTTTCCATGTGGGAACCGTTTCTGTCCCCCTCACAGGGCCGTGGGAGGGGCCGCTCTCTGCCACTGCCCACCACGGGCAGGTGCTCTGGGTGTTGAAGAAGCAGCTTGAAAACCTTGGTCAATGCTATTTCGTGGATAATCGCTGATTGTTCCTGCCCACGACATTGGAAAACACACAATTTAGCAAGTGACCTCTTAAGTCAGAACATAACAGGGTCCCTGGGCCTTTCTCAGGTGAGTCCGCATCATCTCCAAATACACGGCGAGTAGTCTG
>NW_027757967.1:0-300 GCF_054177405.1 Leptonychotes weddellii
AGATCCATGCATGTGACTATAACACATAGGTAAAATGACCTCTAGCACAGAATGACAGAGCCCCAGCCAGTCAGCCCCTTGGTTCCAGAGGTACTCACTTGGAACCATTTCTGGATTTAGCTATGAAAAAGTTACAAAAGGTGGCTTATCTTTTCTGCCACACAGACTACCTTTTTGCTCTCTGTTCTATTAGTTTCTTAACTTAATCTTCCAATCTTTTTAATTTTGGCAATCCACTTTTAATTTCCAGAAGATTTTACAACCTGCTGTTTTTGGTTTTATGGATGTAATATCTTCTCA
>NW_027757968.1:0-300 GCF_054177405.1 Leptonychotes weddellii
CATCCATCCATCTACCATCCACCATCCATCCATCTACCATCTACCATCCATCCACCATCCATCCACCATCCACCATCCATCCATCCATCCATCTACCATCCATCCACCATCCATCCATCCACCATCCACCATCCATCCACCATCCACCATCCATCTATTTACCATCCACCATCCATCCACCATCCACCATCCACCATCCATCCATCTACCATCCACCCAACCATCCACCTACCATCCACCATCCATCCATCTACCATCCACCATCCATCCACCATCCACCATCCATCTATTTACCATCCA
>NW_027757969.1:0-300 GCF_054177405.1 Leptonychotes weddellii
TAGGGTTGCTGCTTCCAGCCCAGCAGGCCCTGCACTGTGGGACGTCAGAATGCCATTCATACCAGTTAGCCGTGCGTGAATGCTGCTCCCCACCACGTCAATGAACCACACATCGTATATGTTTTGTTCTGTTGAAATAAATGATTTAAGACTTAATGAATTTAATATACTTATTTATTTGTTTGTTTGTTTTTTAGAGGGAGAGAGTGCGCGTGCACGAGCAGGAGGAGCAGCAGACTCCCCGCTGAATAAGGAGCCCGATGCGGAGCTCGATCCCAGGACCCCAGGATCATGACCTGA
>NW_027757970.1:0-300 GCF_054177405.1 Leptonychotes weddellii
ACCTGCGTGTCCTTGGGAGGTGCACCGGCCTTCTAGGTTGGACTCCCACCTAAGCCCCTTACAGTTGTGTGACCTTGGGCAGGTTGCAGATACTCTAAGTTTCAATTTCTGAGCTGGTAAAATGAGGGTGTTGGGAAATTCAATTAGATATGCAGGTAACACACTAACACAGCATTTAACACAAGGTAAGTGCTTCAGATGGTTCCAGATCTGAAACACAGCATGACCCTTTGTTGATTTTTTAACAGCACTTTCATGGCTTAGGGCCGTGAATTACTTCAGCCTTACTGGAACAAAGGT
>NW_027757971.1:0-300 GCF_054177405.1 Leptonychotes weddellii
CAAAATTATTATATACCATGACTAAGTGGGGTTTATTGCAGTATGCAAGTCTGGTTCAATATTTGGTGGCCGGGGGGGGGGGGGGGGTGGAAGTCAACCCGCTAATCCAAATTTTCATATCACTATTTTTTGGCATGAACCTACTGAGCTGAGCTGCACATAACTATTACTCTTCTGCCACATTTTTCCTTTTTTTTTTTTCCCCTCCCATTCAAATTCCACTCTATCATCCCCCTATGGAGCAACCCACGGGCTCTGCTCCATCCCTGAATCCATCCCAGCCCACTAATTATAGCAATC
>NW_027757972.1:0-300 GCF_054177405.1 Leptonychotes weddellii
AAATCATCAGAGACTACCTCACCGCCCAGAGCCTGCACTCTCCCAGGCGGCTGGCTGGATGTCTTAAGCCTCACAGATCCGGGTTCCTCTGCCACACGCAAGCCTGTGAGTCTTCAGGGGGAACTGGAGGTGAAAGCTGTGGTGGCCGAGCGGGCAGTGGCCGGGATCAGGGTGGGGACCCCGGGAAGAGCTGAGTCACCATTGCCCACACGCTTCTGTTCTCAGAGGGTCTGAGGTCAGTACTCCAAACCCGACACTTTGCGAATGCACTAACAGTCTCAATACCTCAAGTTGTAGATA
>NW_027757973.1:0-300 GCF_054177405.1 Leptonychotes weddellii
CAGGGAAATTGCTTAACCTCTCTGAGCACTACCTCCCACATCTGGAAACAGGGATGCAGCGACCTACCTCGGTGCTGTGGGAATCAAAGGCAGTACTTACATAAAGCCTTCAGCACAGGGCGCCTGGGTGGCTCAGTTGGTTAAGCGACTGCCTTCAGCTCAGGTCATGATCCTGGAGTCCCTGGATCGAGTCCCGCATTGGGCTCCCTGCTCGGCGAGGAGCCTGCTTCTCTCTCTGACCCTCTCCCCTCTCATGCTCTCTCTCTCAAGTAAATAAATAAAATCTTAAAGAAAAAAAAA
>NW_027757974.1:0-300 GCF_054177405.1 Leptonychotes weddellii
CTTTATATTTTACATTAGAAATTACATTTATAAGGTGTGGAGGACGACACTTTCAGTTGTTTAAACAACAGACATTCCCTTCCCTGCCCTGTCCTTTGCACATCCTACTTTCCACATTATAGAGGTGAAAAATGCCACATAGTCTTTAAAGCAGAGCATGGGCATATGACTCAATTTTCCTTAATGAAACCCAAGGTTAGGTTGCTGATAGGTTCCTGAGAATCATTTTTGTTCTTCATAAAAAAAGGATATGCTGCCTGGAGCTGTGGCAGCCTGCTAGTGACCATGAGGAAACAAACC
>NW_027757975.1:0-300 GCF_054177405.1 Leptonychotes weddellii
TCCCTGCTGAGCAGGGAGCCTGATGTGGGACTCGATCCCGGGACTCCAGGATCATGACCTGAGCCGAAGGCAGTCGCTTAACCAACTGAGCCACCCAGGCGCCCAATGCCTCCGCTCTTCTGACGAGACTCCACCCTCAAAGCTGGAGCCAACAGGCCCTGTCCATGGGCTCCCCACTCCTGGCCTCCTGCTCAGTCCCTGCCACGATGCTGGACAGGTGCTCTTCCTTATTTGGGGGAGGAGGGAGAATATGAGTGGCATTTGGAGGTGCTTTCACATAAGCCGGGCCCTCCCCGGCAA
>NW_027757976.1:0-14025 GCF_054177405.1 Leptonychotes weddellii
TTTTTTTTTTTTTAAAGATTTTATTTATTTATTTGAGAGAGAGAGAATGAGAGAGAGCACATGAGAGGGGGGAGGGCCAGAGGGAGAAGCAGACTCCCTGCCGAGCAGGGAGCCCGATGCGGGACTCGATCCCAGGACTCCAGGATCATGACCTGAGCCGAAGGCAGTCGCTTAACCAACTGAGCCACCCAGGCGCCCTGTGTGTCCACATTTTTAGGTCATTCAGTGAAGAGGCATGAGGTCTTATTCAGTTAGGGCAAAAAAAAAGTTCATTGTCTGCTCTCTCTTCCTGCTGCCTTGGGCAGGTGCCCAGACCAGAAGCTGCTGTCTTGAGTCTCAGCTCTTAAGTTTTCAGGTGTTTCGATCCCACAGTGAGGTACAGGGGTGGGTGTCGGTGGTAGGGGCCAGAACCTTATTACAAGCACATTGTTGAGTGGTACCCAAGGGCCTCCCCTTCCCATCCCTGACATCCTACCCAGGTTGGTTGGATTGATGGCTCAACACTGCCGTGTGGCCTTGGTATGCCTTCCTGAAAGTGAGTTTCAGTTACTTTTCTTTTTATTGAGAATTTTTGTGACTCTTTCCGCACTTATCAAAGCCAGAACTGGGATGGAATGGTATACCAAGAGACTGCTTGCCCCTAAGCATTTACCAAGGGCCAAAGACAAAGGGTGCTGGAGTTAAGGCACCCGTGATGACCCCAGCTGATCTTTCTGTTCTGGGTATTTGTGTAAAAACACAAACATCTCTCCTCCCCCTCCCCAGTGCGCTTCCTGCCGGAATTGTAACATGGCATTGTTGTTCCTAACCTGTGTCGACCCTGCCTGGCCTGGGGGTGGGGGCTGCAGGGGAGTGGTGAGTAATCAGAGAGTAAAGACTGTCTCCTTGCAGAATCCTTCTCCCTGGTGGGGAGACGGCGGCCCAGAAGGGAGGCCTTACAGCATACACAAAGGAGAACTGTGGCTTCCGAGACTGGGTTCCCACCCAGCATTCAGGCGTTAGGTGCGACCAGCCCAGCCAGCCCCCAGGGGCTGTTGCTAAACGGAGCTTGAATAGGGGTCTGATTGCTCCTTTTTCCTCCTCTTCTCCTGATTACCAAGTGAGATTTCCTGGGTATGCTGTATGCTAAATGGCAGAGCAACCGCCCGCCACTTGCACCAATTATCCCTCTTTTAACTGCCGAGGGAAGAGCAATTTTTTTATACCCTCCCCCCCCCAAGTAGCATCTCTGTCTCTTTTAAAGAAATAAGACCCCTTTTCCTTGCTCCCCCTTCAGTGGGGGTGAGAACAGCCGCCTTTCTCTCGGCACAGTCCGCACACCAGCTGCAGGCTACAAAGGGGGTGGGCTCCGGGTAAATGCTTCGTCCAAATTCAGCAGGGTTGAAGGTCACACAGGCATTTTGCCAAGAGCCTTGGAGTGGCACGGGAGCTTGCATTTGCATTTGGTAATGAGACACCACAGGCCCAGCACTGGGGGCTAATTATCTCCATGGCCCCTATCTCCCTTTGCAGGCTGCCTGGGAAAGATGGATTCCAGTTCCTGGGGCAGCTGCCTATCAGCTGGGTCCTCTGCCCCCTTCATGGGACAGAAGAGATGGAGTAGGGGCTGTGCTTGGGGGATAGGACTAACATGCCCTCCCCTATGACTCCTATTGTCCTGCAGTGTGTGTCCCGTGCAACAGGCCCAGAGGTGGAAATGGAGTGAGAGGCTTTGGGGCAGGGCTGTGTGAGGGTCAGGTACCCTTCCTTGGATAAAAATAATAATGATGTTAGTATTACTATTATTGAGTACCACCCTGTGCCTGACAGCCTAGGTGCTTTATATGCATTGTCTCATCTAATCCTCACAGGGCACTCCTGTGTGGTTGATATCATTCACTAGTGCCATTTTACAGATGAGGAAAATGAGGAGCAGAGAAATCTGGAACTTGAACAAGGTTTAGTGTAGGTATTAAGGGCATGGCTTCTGGAGTGAAAAAGATTGGACTTAAATCTGGGCTTGTCCACTGAAAAGTTGTGTGTCTTTGGAGAAGGTTTTGGAAGCTTCAGTATTCTCATCAATAGTAGTAGTAATAATAATATAAATATAAAAATAATAAAAAATAATATCAGCTAACATTCAAGTTAGTTCCATGTCTATACTATATTGATTGCTTTACAGGAATTAGCTCTTATAACCCTCACAATCACTCAACACACTATTATTCTCATTTTGTAGGCAAGGAAGCTGAGGGACAAGAGTTAAATAATTCCTCCAAGGTCACACAGCTAATAAGAGGCAAAGCTGGGGTTTGTATCCAGGCAGTCTGGCTTCAGAGCCTGCAAGTAACCACTGTACCATCCTGCCTTGCAGCAAAGCAGGGTTAAGAAATCCTGCATCATGGAGTTGTTGAGAGCACGAAATGAGATGAAATGTATAGAGTCATCTACATAGTCTTCGGTAAAGAACAAGTCCTGACTCTGGGCTGTTGGTCTCTTGGTGATTGTAAGAATGAACTGTGTGTCAGTTTGGTTTCACAGAAGGTTTGAAGCTTCCCTGTGAGTACCTCCACCTCTGCCATTTTCCTTCATCTCAGTTTGAGAAATGGCAGAGATAAAAGGAGGGGAATCCAATTTTGTTGCCATTTTGCCCCTGCCAAGAACCCCCTGGATCACTGATAATGGTTGTGCCTGTTGGACCATATTCGGACCTCTTTGCAAACTTGTGGTATTCTGGCCCCCATAGCAACCCAATGAGGCAGGTAGGGCAGGCTTTACCATCCCACTGAATAGGTGAGGAGACCCTGACCCAAGGTGCCAGTGAACTTGTGGGTATGAGGGCAAGCTTGGATGCTGCCTGTTCAGCAGGTGTCTCTGGGACCTGAAAACCCAGATCCCCAACATGGCATTTTATTTCTGCTCCTAGGCTCCCTTCATTAACACAAATGGCCTGTGTCTCCATCGTGAAATGGAGCGTTACCTCCCTGGATGCTGGTGATAAGCAAAATGTCAAACTCCTGGTGTAGGAGGTTATCAGCTTGGCCAGTCCCGGGAGCCTTGCTCCTCCCAGACAGACAGAAAGAGAGAATATGAGAGAATGAGAGAGAATGAAACGAGTATCTCTGAGTGGTCAATTCCCGCCCTCAAGACGCTGGCTTGAAGTGAAGAGATTGGGGTTTGGACCCACGGGTCCTGAGGCATTTGGAGCACACTGCCCTGAGCTACACCACACTGGAGCATCGCTGGATGGCATGACCTCTTCAGACTTAACCTTTGGTTTCCCAAGTACCAGGAATTGCCCAGCACCCCACCCAGGGTTGGTGGTAAAAGATGGAGCTCCTGGATTACGCTGTCAGACTCCTTGCTCTGCTGCTGCCTTCTGAGTGTCTTCACAGTAGCAAAACCAAACTCTCTTTCTCTGCGTTTATTTTTCTCTTTTCCCTTGTGTGTGGGGGAGGGGAGAGTATTACAGAGGCGGATTCACCGAAAAACAAGAGCTTTCCTATATCCACACTTACGGGGTCCCTTCTCAGGTGTCATACCTAATTTTGTATTCGTAATTTTTTTTTTTTCTTAAGGAATCCCCGTTATCATAAGCTTCCAACCCCACTGCTGTGGATCCGTCTCTGTTAAGACTTGTTGCTGCCCAGTGACAGCAATGTTGCTCTGGGTGTACATGTGAGTCCCCAGTGACTTATGACCCTTCATCACAGACATATTTCCCTTCATTTCATAACCAGCAGGGCAGGAAGAGCCATGGAGAGGGAGTGTGGAGGATGAAGGGCATCTAGGAATATTGTTTGGGAAGACGGGGTGGGGGGCGCATGTCTAGGATATCCAGTGGGTAGAGAGAGGACATGTTTAGAAATGTTTGCTGTTGATGCAGAGGAACATGCTGGTGTGTAAAGAGAGGGGGCGCCCCCATCCCCCTCTTGAGCTTTTCCCAGCCGAAGTTGGGATGTTTGGTTCCCTGCAGCTCCCTGGGGGGCTGTGTTACAGGTGACAGGCTGTGGCTGCCAGAGGAGAGGGACAAAGCGTGGCTTTGCAGGCCTGTCTCCGTGATCTAATTGGGAACTGACAGTGCCAGGGGGTTGTCATTACTGCTGTTGTTCTCCAGAAATTGATGTCTTTGGGTGACCTATTTAAAAGCAATACGGGGCCCCCTTTAAATGTGTCATCATCTATATCTGTTCTCAAACCTCCACCGCTGTCTACAGTATTCCTAAGTAATGTATTTTCCGTTTAAAAAAATTTTTTTAACTCAGGAACCAGTACTAATGAGCTTTTAAAAACAAATTGATCTCACTGTCATCCAGCCAAACCACCCAGCTCTGCTCTGTGATGAAACTTACTTTGCATGTGGTCCTAGAAACTGTGAATGTGTCAGCTCTTTTGGGGGGAAAATGCTGTACTCTGTTAGGGTATGCAAGGGCCTAAAGAGGGTGGAAACGAAAGAAAGGCAGGGACATGAGCTGTAGCCAATGGGAAACTCCTGGTTTAGGCTATCAAATGCAGTTAGGATCCTTTTGGTTTTACTGAGGGTCTTACTGAAGTGTCTTTGTACCTAAGATGACTCTGAGGAGCTTTTCCTTCAAGTTTCTCATGAGACTTTATGCATCTGATCTTCTCCTGACATTTTTGCCTCTTGTCTGCCAGTTTAGTTCTCCTGAGGTGGTTCTGTTTGCAGGTGCAAAGTTCTTAGAAGACAGAGTCTCAGTAGACCCATGGTTGTCAGCAACACTAGGGCTGGTGTCTTTGCTCTCTCGGGCAGTGCGTTCCAGGCAATATAACCTCTTCTCTAGGTATTATTGGGAATGTGTTGTCTGCAGCCCCTGGAGAATAGACAAAGTGCAGTGAGAGAGTGTAGGGCTTCTTTAGTTAATAAGTTGCTTTAAAATAAAAACGATACCCCTCTTGTGAGGAGGGACCAGCCAGTCTGACCTCATGTGTCTGCGATCCAAACAGTGGGAACAGGGCTGGCAAGGCTGGGAGCTGGCCAGACTCTCACAGTTTCTTCCTTCCTCCTCATTCCCTCAGGCTTCTTTCCTTTCCAGAAGGGATCCTGTCTCTTGCATGGTTAGCCTTGGACAGCTAAAGGAATGGGGAAAGGTGGGTTTAAAGGCCTCTCACCCATGGGATTCCTGAAAGACTAATCATCACTTAGTATACTTGCTGCATCTAGGTCAGGAAACGCAAGGACAGAGTTCAGGCTGAGCGGATGTGCTGTGAGGCCCTTCTCACTTTTAAGGAGCCACATGGAAATTTGGGGGGACTCTGTTGCTGGGAAAGAAATATTCTGAGGGATGAAGCACAAATCCCATGATCCATGTGGAGGACACTAAGACATTTACATTGCCTTCTGGTCATGGCTTTGCCTGTGTAATCCACTGGAAACCAAGGTACATTGCCAAGAATCATGGGATGATAACTTTAGAGGGGACTTTAAGGGTCATTGGGTCCAACTACCCATTTCCCATCCTCTTCTCCACTGTCTAAGACATTCTTTCTCTTCTCCAAAATAACCTTAGTCACCTGCACTGACGGATGGGGCCTCATTGCTTTTCAGGGCAGCCTAATGTACTTCTGATCACTGCTGAGGATCAGGGAGCTAGCTCTTCCTACATGGAGCTGCAGTCGGCTTCTAGCCACTTCCTCACCTGTCCCCATATTAATTAAAGCAGTCTGACCTTTGCAATGGGCCATGTGGGTGAGGGGATGGATAGGTCATAACATTTCTGGATGATGCTTTGCAAAAATTAACTCTTGTGTCAAGAAAAATTCATAAGGGACTCCCTAATAGGCGCTAGTGGTGCACACACCACTGAGTTATTTAGAATTAACTGCTTATGATTAATCTTAAACAATGTGGGAGGGATTGATGTGGGAAGAGACTCTGAAGTAAGCAGGTGATTCATGCTCCAGTCATTTTGTTTCTAGGGAGCTTGCACTCTGAAAGATTCATGGTTGGCCCCTTCTCTGGCTCTATTGTCTGTGCCTCATTTCATCCCCCTAAGATGCCCCATCTTCCTCCATACCCAGCTAGCTTTGCAGCATCTCTGATTTTTCAGAGACCCCTTCCCCTGGACACCCCTTCCCCCCCCCCCCCCCAGAAATCTCTAATAGTCGACAATAAGATGAGAAGTTTTAGAATGCCATGGAGTAGCATGAAGTGGAATTGAACTGGACTAGCTTAACAAGCCTATCCTGGCATCCGGGGTTAGACACCCCAGTGGACATCAAGGTTCTGCTAAAAATTCTATGGGATAGTTTAAAAAAAAGATAAGGTCATGAAATGAAGCAGGATTGAGTAGGTGCTCCTGGAAACTGGCCTTGGAAGCAAATGCCCTTATCCAAAAATGCTTCCATCCTGCCAGGTTTCCGGGGGTAACCCATGTTTTTGGCCCTGCTGGGCAGAAGTCTCTTAGGGAGAGGGATTAGGGAGGGCTAGAAGATGTTGCTCTCACATTGGCATAGACTGGAAACCTGCCAAAAAAATGTCCTCCTGCACCCTAAAGGGGATGAGGCTAGTCTTGGTGCTCAGCCACCTCCTCATTGATAGTCATTTCACTGACACTGCAGCAAAGAAAGAAGAACTCATCTCATAATTTGGTGATTTAAAATGATTTACTTTTCAAAAATATTTTTTTGAGATAGAGCACATGGGTTTGGGGGAGGGGCAGAGGGAGAGGGAGAGAGAATCTTAAGCAGGCTCCATGCCCAGTGTGTAAGCCTGATGCGGGCTCTATCTCACGACCCTGAAATCATGACCTGAGCCAAAATCAAGAGTTGGAAGCTTAATGGATTGAATTACCCAGGCACCCCCAACATAGTTTACTTTTTTTTTTAGAGAGAGAGCATAAAATAGTTTACTTTTAAGAGCAAAGCCCACAGACATCATTTTGAGTCTAAGCTTGAAATGTACCCAGAGTCACAGGCTTCTACTCCGTGGTCTCATTGTCCTCCCAGGCTCCATGGACCACACATATGTGCTGGGAAGTGGGCATGACCATGTCACATAGTCGTGTGAGAATTGCCACATGGGCAGATGGTTGAGTTTTAGTGGCTGTAGAAACTTTGCAGTTTGCTCCTCCTGAGGTTGAGTGTTCAGCCTTGTGTTAATGCAGATTGGGGCCATTTTCCCCCCATGTAGAATATATATAACCAGTGGCTATGTTTTAATGCGTCTCTTGGCTCCCTTTGGCTTTCGCATCCTTAATGCAAGTTGCAGTAACTCAGCTGAGTTTCCTGATTCTTGTTGCAGGAGTGTAATATAAAGAGGCACGCTCTTTGAGAACTCTAAGACCTGAAACTAAGGGAATACTGTTTCCCTTTGTTAATTACTGCACATACAGGATGTCTCTGGTACGTGACAAACAGCAGGTGCTCAATAAATGTTGCATTAATAAAGCACATTGTGTGTGCATGTGCCTTCATGTTTTGTATGGATACATATGTGTCGGTGTTAATGTGCTCATCAACACGTGCGATGGATGGATGCAGGTTCCCAGGAATACGAGTTTAGTAATATCTGTTTAATAATTTAACCAGTGTGTCAGATATGACTTGGACTGCAGTGGCAGGGGCCACCACTGGAAAGGCCTTCTCTCTTTTAATGGAAAAAGGGGCATGTTTATTGTGGGGCAGTTTTCACTGAACTTGTGTCAAGCGCATACATATTCCACCTGGTTTGATCTAGTTGACAGACTGGAAAGACTCCCTCTTTGTTCACAAACCACTGGTTTCCTGTAACAGTTACGGGCAGCAGCCTGCCTGGGACCACGTAAATGCTTGTACAGTGGCTGTTTGAGACAGACATGTGGTTGTCACTGGAGATGGAGAGGCCCCATTAGCTTGTGTGGATTCCCTGGAGAAGACGAGGCTCATGAGATAATTGTCCTCGGATATCAGAAGAGCTGCCATGAAGAGGAGGGAGTAGATACCGAGTGGGAGGGTTGAGAGATCAGAGCTACAGAGAAAGAATCCTGATGCTTAGAGCTATTGGACCATGCCTCCCCCCATCCCTGGAGGGGGTGCAGCGGGTGCTGGTGTGTACGTAGGGGTCTTCAAACCAAGGATGCCATGCTTCTGGGGGTCTCAGCCTGTAGGGCCACCCTTATGTTTGATCATGTTCATCCTTTGCCTTTCAGGGGGTAGGGGTGGGAAGATGACTGTCTAGATCACTGGCCTTAAAAATGGGGCACATGAAAGACCATTCTTTGGGGATATGGGAAAGAAATAATGAAATATATAGCTAATGTATTTGCAAATTATTCATAAATAAATATACATCTTTTGGAAGAACACACTAAAATTATTTTTTTATTTTTTATTTCTTAAAAATGTTTTATTTATTTATTCATGAAAGTCAGAGAGAGAGAGAGAGAGAGGCAGAGGCAGAGGGAGAAGCAGGCTCCCCGCTGAGCAGGGAGCCCTATGCAGGACTCGATCCCAGGACCCCGGGATCATGACCGGAGCTGAAGGCAGACACTTAACCGTCTGAGCCACACAGGCACCCCTAAAATTATTTTTTTTAATAGGGAGTTTGTTCAGAAGGGTTTGGAGGCCACTGATCAATACTCAAGTTTATGTTGATCTCTCTTTAGTTGATTATAGTTACTTTTGGCCTCCTGTTACAAGTCCTCTCCCCTGGGGGGCTTGCAGCTTTCAGGTGGAGGCTGGTGCCCATGGCATGTGTATCAGGCTCTTCTCCTATGTCTTCAGCCCTGTGTGTGGTGGTTTTGGTTGACCTGGCTGGGAGGTCTTGGAGGGCCCCATGGGAACATACTCTGGTCATACCTCCTTCCTTCAGAGGCTTCACTGTTTGGAATTACTAATACTATCTCAGAACTCCTTTCATCATAAAATCATGGCATTTGCTGGGGCAATTTTAGGTTGTGGAAAGAACAAGATCTTCGAGGTATCTTCAAGCATTTGCAAAGGAGTTCTTGATGTATAATCATCTATTTCTTGGAATAGGTCATCTGTTTACTGGAATAAGTACATTCTTCTGTCATCCATGGAGGGAGTATCTGTTATGTGCTGGTGAGATCCTGCCTGTGTGGAGCTTGTGGTCTAGTTGGGAAGCCTGTCAAGCCAAGAAGTGCAGCATGCATTAGAGCAGGTAGGATGTTAGGAGAGTAGCTCAAAAGGGAGTGTCCCACCCAATTTGGGGTGGGAGGACATTTCACACTTGGGCTTGGAAGATTTATTTGGTAGACTGGGGAGAAAGGGCATTTCAGGGCAGCCCTGTGAGCCTGTAGTTTGCAGTAGTAAATGCAGCTGGATTGAAGGATTGAGGCCAATTAGAAAATACTTAGGGGAGTTAGGCAGGGTGGGTCTCAGTGCCTTGTGAGGATTTGGGACATTTTTTTCCCCTGCAGTTGGGGGCTATTGGAAGTTTTTCAGTTGAGTAATAACAGATCTGAATTTTGGGGAGATGGCTCCTAGGGGCAGTTTGCATGATGGATTGGCTGGTGATTGGAAGGCTTAAAGCAGAGAGGCCAGATGGAGGCTATTGTGTGGTTTTGTTGACAGAGAGTCTGTACTGGAGGAGTAGAGATGGAAGAAGGGTCAACTGCAGAGATGTTAAGGAGAGGAAGTTAATAATTTGCAAGGCAGTGACTTTGAGTGGTGTTGGACTTGGGCTGCCTGGCTCTGCCACATGCTAGCTGTGCAAACTTGGACAAAGGACAAATTCTCCATCTGTGAAATGGGTGTAATAACAGTGCCCACCATTTAGGATTGCTATAAAGTTTAAATGAATAGCACACATAAAATTCTTAGAACAATACTTGGCACATAGTAAGCATTCAGTGAATATTAGCCATTATCACTAATTAGTATCAATTACTCTTTTTTTTTTAAAGATTTTTTATTTATTTGAGAGAGTGAGAGCAGAGAAAGTGAAAACACGTGGGGGGAGGGGCAGAGGGAGAGGGAGAAGCAGGCTCCCCACTGAGCAGGGAGCCCAATGCAGGGCTTGATCCCAGGACCTTGGGATCATGACCTGAGTGGAAGGCAGACTCTTAACCAACTGAGCCCCCCAGGCATCCCTCAATTATTCTTGAAAAGGGGAAGGAGGAACTTCAATGACATTCTCTTCTGGTTGTAGGTATAACTAGGGCAAGAAAGTCAGTGCAAGGAGTAGATCTGGAGTGAAGGCAAGAGAGGGGTAATAATCAATTTTGGTTTGTCCACACTCCACCTTTTCTTTTGACTCTGTAAGATACTTGCAAGAAGATGTGCAGAGACAGGTGGGGGCAATGGTGGTGCTAGAGGGAGGATGGGGTTGGGCACAGACATCAGGGTTGTTGTAGGGGGTGTGGGAGGGCTTGCACACGCATGAGGCTGTCTAGGCAAAGAGTATAATTGAGAGGTGACGAAGGTGCAGAACTTTTGGGAACCTTAATATTTAGATAGTAGAAAAAAAGGAAGCTGTGAACTTGATGAAAGCAGATGACCGGAGATGTAGAAGGAAACTAGGAATAAAGGAAAGTTCCTTAAAATTCTTCACTGCTCAATAAATGACCTGGTTGAAGTTGGGGCACCCATTTGAATGTAATAGAATAGTATCAAAAGATTGCGTAGTTTAGTTTCAAAGACTATTCACATTGGCCTTTCTTCTACCTTCAGTCTAGTGTGTTCTGTTCATTTGAGAAAATTTCTACGAACAGAAAGTGAAGTCTCATATAGAGATGATGAAACTAAGGGTTTTGGATGTTTTGCTCATGATGGAGTTTCTGGCTCCTAGAACATCAGAATCTCATGGGAATCAAGGACTCAATAATCTGAAAGAAACAAACCCAATGAAAAAGAAGTGACTTGCTTAAGATCAGCCAGTTGGTGTTCTTATTTGTGCTTTGTATTTGAGACCATATGAGTTACACATGAAATGCCTTGTCTACGTTTTTCTTGGAGTTGGGCATCGAGCTCTAGAGGATACCAACAAGGCGCTCAGTTCAAAGCCACACACGTTCTCCTGGAATTGGGTGAGAGATCCTCTAACTCTGGTCCCTGGAAGCTGAAAGAGCAAGATACCCCACAAATGGGGGCTTCAGAAGCCCCTGGCTCGGCAGTCAGTGATGTAAATGCTGGTAATTAATTCACTTGTGGTTTCTCTACCTCTGCCAGGGGTGGGGTGTTTGGAAAGGAAGTGAAATCATTTCTTAAGGAAATTGACGCTCAGTTCTAGTTGCCTGCTTGCTGCCTTTCTCCTGTCTCTGACTCTCCAGGGCTGGGGGTGGGTGCTGTGTCCGTTCTCCGAATGCTTGCTGTGCATCACAGTTTTCCAGGAATTTCAGGACACAGGAATTTTCACCCAGCTGTGTTGTGTGTTGATGTTCAGCAATCTGAAGTTGCTTATCCAGCGTAAGTCAGAATGGGGAGCCTAAGGAGGAGGGGGAACGCCTTCGAACATTTTTCTAAGCAGAAGAAATTGAGGTGTTAGGGGCCCAGCTGGCGTGTGATGGGAACCAAGAAATGGAGCCTGCGTGAGCGTGCTTGCTCACATGAGATCTCTTGCTGATGATGTTATTCCAAACGCACTTCATCCCACACCCTTCCACAATAATGAACACTTACTGAGGACCTACTGTGTGTCAGGGGAAGCATGGGGGTAGAGCAGTGAACAAGACAGGCATGCCTTCATGCTGCCTAATTTGCCAAGCAATGATCACGTGATGGATGCTTTGAAAGGGGAAGCATAGTGTCACAGTGCTCTGTGTCTTCAGGGGTCCCTCTTCAAGCCTGGCAGAGCAAAGACTCTGAAGTTCAAAGGTGTGCTTAAGACCCTCCAAGGAATCACAGGAGGCCCAGGGCTTTTTCTGGACCCTGTGCTCAGGCTAGAGGTGAGGATTTGGGGATAGGATCTCTGTCTAAAGGAAGCTCTGTGTGGAGAAGGTGAAGATGAAAGACTGGTAGGACAAGAAAGTCAGGAAGTAGGACACCTGGGTGGCTCAGTTGGGTGGCTCAGTCGGTTAAGCATCTGCCTTCAGCTCAGGTCATGATCCCGGGGTCCTGGGATCCAGTTTTGTATCAGGCTCCCTGCTCGACGGGGAGCCTGCTTCTCCCTCTGCTGTTCCCCCTGCTCATGCTCTCTCTCTCTCTGGCAAATAAGTAAATAAAATCTTAAAAAAAAAAAAAAAAGAAAGTCAGGGAGTGTCATTAGCTGTCAGTCCAAAGACACTTGTTCCCCAAATAGTCGCACAGCGTGAGGGCCCCCCAAAGCATTTCCACACAGCTGCCTTTCCCCTTAGCGGTTTCTTGAGCCTGCCCTCCCAGGTGCTCCTGCCTGGTATGTGTGTTTTCCTGGTAGGTGGAGAGGAATATGGGGGGTTGCCCTGGTCAATCCACACTCCTCAGTTATTGTTACCAGGGACATTTATATTCCAGAACATGTAAACAACTCTCAGTACTTGGAGGAGTACAGTCTGGGAATCCACTTGATCCTAAGTGCCCTATGCTTCCTGGGTTTTAGGCTAACATTTATTGAACAGTTGCTATGTTTCAGGCACAGTGTGAGTAGCTTTATCTTTTGTCCCGGTTTGACTGATGAGGAGACTGGAGCACAGAGACTTTCCCCATCAACCCTCTGCGACAGACATGCAAATGGACTAGAATGAAGTTCTACCATTCTTCAGGAAAACAAGAGAAATAAACATAATGTAGGAAGTTTATTGTAAAGTCACACTTTTTTTTAACTTTGAGATTATGCCTTTTTAAGAAACTGTGGTAATACAGAGGCACCTGGGTGGCTCAGTTGGTTAAGTTTCTGACTCTTGATTTCAGCTTGGGCCATGATCTCAGGGTCATGGGGTTGAGCCCCGCTTTGGGCTCCGTGCTTAGTGTGGAGTTTGCTTGAGATTGTTCCCCTCTGCCCCTCCCCGCGCTTGCACGCTCTCTCTCTCTCAAAATAAATAAATAAAATCTAAAAAAAAAAAAAAAAAGGAAAGAAAAAAGAAAATGTGGTAATACAAAGCATCAGTTTGGGGTTTTTGCTTTTTTTTGACAAAATAAAAATATAGTCATCCTATGTTAGTTTCCAAAATTACTAAATTGCTTGAAATATATTATAGGAAAATAAAATCTGTTAGTGTGACAATTATTGCAGGCCATAGGTGGGTCCCCTGCTACTTTCCTCCTATGAATAAAGTATTTGTATAATTTTATTCATTTTTTATTCTGATCTTTTATCAAAAAACAACTGCAACTGGAATGGACCTCTGAGATAATATAATTTATTTTTCTTTAGCATTTATTAAGATGTTTTGATTGCACAGTTTGATCTTGAGGCGTTTTAACTATGTTAAATGTGTAGTCAGGATTATACAAACACTGAAACATTTTTATCAAAAGAGCATTTTTTGGAGGCAAATGATGTGGGGCTCGTATGATCCTTCAATCCACTTTTTCTTCTGCATACTTAAACCATTTCTTATTTTTCCAATTCATATTTATTTTACTGAATTAGTTTTAACCAGATCAGTTCTGCTCCATGTTTCTTCTACAATGCAGATTTGATTCATTGATCAGTTATTTTTTTGTGTGCCTATCAAATTTTACCTATATAGTTTCTGCCATTGTGAATGTTCTTTTGTGGTCATTATTTCTACCGCATCTAATTTTCTCCCATCAAATTTGCCAGTCTAAATTTTGTCAAGAATGTCTCATTCTTCCTTCAATTTTTTAGTCAATAACAAATTTTACCATGTGCATTTTCAGCTGCTGTCAGTTCCATTTTGTGTTGATTTTTTCCCTGACAGGTCTGATTTTTTTTTTTTCCAGGTCAATTTTTACAGTTCGAAGACTCACATCTTCCTACAACTAAAGTCAGCCTCGTTCCTAATGATTTTTTTTTTTTTTAAGATTTTATTTATTTATTTGAGACAGAGAGAATGAGAGAGACAGAGAGCACATGAGAGGGGGGAGGGTCAGAGGGAGAAGCAGGCTCCCCGCCGAGCAGGGAGCCCGATGCGGGACTCGATCCAGGGACTCCAGGATCATGACCTGAGCCGAAGGCAGTCGCTTAACCAACTGAGCCACCCAGGC
>NW_027757977.1:0-4182 GCF_054177405.1 Leptonychotes weddellii
TTCCTCAAAAAGTTGAAAATAGAGCTACCCTATGACCCAGCAATTGCACTACTGGGTATTTACTGCAAAGATACAAATGTAGTGATCTGAAGGGGCACATGCATCCCAATGTTTATAGCAGCAATGTCCACAATAGCCAAACTATGGAGAGAGCCTAGACGTCCATCAACAGATGAATGGATAAAGAAGATGTGATACACACACACACACACACACGCACACACACACACACACAGTGGAATATTATGCAGCCATCAAAAAAGTAAAATCTTGCCATTTGCAGTGACGTGGAGGGGATTATGCTAAGTGAAATAAGTCAATCAGAGAAAGACAAGTATCATATGATCTCACTGATATGAGGAATTTGAGAAACAAGACAGAGGATCATAGGGGAAGGGAGGGAAAAATGAAACAAGATGAAACCAGACAGGGAGACAAACCGTAAGAGACTCAATCTTAGTAAACAAACTGAGGGTTGCTGGAGTGGAGGTGGCTGGGTGATGGACATTGGGGAGGGTATGTACTATGGTGAGCGTTGTGAATTGTGTAAGACTGATGAATCACAGACCTGTACCCCTGAAACAAATAATACATTATATGTTAATAAAAAAAAAAGAATGGCATTAAACACCTAGAAATATGACTGCCTCATAGTCAGAGATGAGAATATGACCTTTATGACCAGATTATATTATTAAATGAGCAAGTATTCATTAAATAAAATGTAATAATAATTTTTAAAAGATCAGAAGCAAATATATGATAAAGCTTTAAAGTAAATTGGACCTTTTATTCCATAAAAATAAAAAGGAAACTAAGAAATTTGACTGAAAAAAAAAAAAGAAAAAGAAAAGCAAGTAGCATGTGTAGCCCAGGGTCATGTGTTTCACGGATCTGAAAAAGGATGTGTCTTTGTCCAACTAATCCCCCAGTGGAGATGGGAAATAGAAGCCAGGGTATAGAGAGGAAACCAGGCAAAAGAGTGCTAAGAACCAGAAACCTGAACACTGCCTCGATGTCATCAAGACTATCTCTGTTGGGGATTTGAAGTTTAGAAATATTCACATAACTGAAACCATTTTATCCTTTCATCAAACTGGTGAGACATTAACCCCATTTTATAATTGAAGAAAGTGATATTAAAGACATTAATATCCCTCAAGATATCTAGCTAATAAAGATAACTGATAATAGCATCATGACAGAATGCTTCTGCATTCCAAGCATCAGTCCCAAGTGGCCTCACTTCAAATCATGACAACTCTATTATAACTCTGTTTCTACAAATACAGAAACAAAAGCATGATCAAGATAAGAAACTTCTAGACAAGTTACTTAAACCTGGAATATCAGATTATCTCATTTGCAAATGAGGGAGAGTTGTACCCACCTCAGAGGTTTGTGTCATTCTTGAATGAGATATGACAAAAGTGCTTAGCACAGTGCCTTACACAATTAGAGCAGATTACTTAAGGGCCACTTCTGTCATTTTTATTAGAAATGAAGTAATGTACCCATACACTAAAAAATTCCCCTGTCCTTTCTCTATTTCTTTTTTTATTCCTCTCATTCTATTAAAATGTTTTTCAATCTTAATATAATTTCAGATTTGCAGAAAAATTACAAAGAGACTTCTAATTAATTACAAAGTTTACAAAAAATTACAAAGAGGTATAAGCCCCACATCTTACCTCTATCATTAACCTCTTACATAACTCTGCTACATTTATAAAAACTACTGAACCAGTATTGATATATTATTATTACAGTCCATACTTTATTCAGACTTCCTTAAATTTCACCTACTGTTCTTTTTTTAGTTATTAATAGATTTTATTTTTTGGAGCAATTTTAGGTTAACATCAAAACTGATCGGCAAGTACAGAGTTTCCATACACTGTTTCTGCACACAGGCACATCAACCACGTGTCAACACCCTTACCAGAGTGGTATGTTTGGTACAATTGGTGTATTTACATTGATGCCTCATTATCATCCTAAATCAATAGTTTCCATTATAGTTTATTCTTGGTGTTGTGCAATCATGAATTTTGACAAATATATAATGACATGAATCCACCATTAAAACATCATACAGAATTGTTTCACTGTCCTAAAATTCCTCTGGGCTCTACCTATTCCTCCTTCTTCTCCCCAACTTCTGGGTATCCCTAATCTTTTACTGCCTCTTTTGTTTTGCCTTCCCAAAGGTCATACAGTTGGAATCCTGCAGAATTCAGTTTTTCAGATCAGCTTCTCTCACAGAGCTTTATTTTGAGGTTCCTCCAAGTCTTTTTATGGCCTGGTAGCTCATTTCTTTTTACAACAGAATAGTATCACATTGTCTGGATGTATCACAGTTCATTTATCCATTCACCTCTGGAAAGACATCTCAGTTGCTCCCATATTTTGGCAATTATGAATAAGGCTACCATAAACATCGGTGTGCAGGTTTTGGTGTGGATGTAAGTTTTCAACTCCTAATGGTCTTTTCTGTCCAGAATCTAATCCAAGATTAATTGTGACAATTTCTCAACTGTTCTTTGTTTTTCATAACCTTGAGAATTTTCAGGAGGACTGGGCAGGTGTTCTAAGAAGGTGTCCCTTTTGGAGTTTGCCTGGTGTTTTTCTCATGATTAGATTGGTGTCAGTCATTCTTCTTCTCATCCATCAGATTTAAATGATGGATGTCAGGTTTCCACTGAGGGTTCCATAGGAAGTCTGAACGTAATTGGTGACTGCCTACAGATTAAGGCTGGTGGTGAATGAAGTCCGGTCACTGGTAGGTGACTTTAAATTCAAAAAACTGATTTAACTCTCATGTGTTTCTTACTGCAGTATGGTTCCTTGATCTAGAGGGCTGACACGTGTGGGTGTAGTCATCAGAGATTCTATAGTGAGTGCGAGTTTATTCTGAGGAAAGCCTTAACTGTGCAATAATACCAGGCCAAATTTGGTCAAAACTAGCTCCTCCTTCAAAAGTGACCTCATGAACAGGCATAGAAAATGCTTAGTTGCTGTATCAAAGTGATATTAATTTTTGGGGTCAAATCATGTGCATTAAAAGTGCATTCATTGTCAGGAAATCAGAAAATTGGCTAAATAAACTTCAGCTAAAATCTTATTAGTCTGGCAAAAAAGCATTTATCTCAGACCTACTGAACAGTATTGGCATTCCAAATTTAAAGTGCTCATTAGTCATGAGATTCCAGAATTCCTGTTCAGCAAATCAGATGATGCATAGTGCTCAACTTCTGCTTTAAAAAAATGAAAAATGGTGAAGAGTTGATGGTACAGTATTCATTGTGAATCCAAATTGAAAGCTATGAAGTTTATTAATTTTAATAAGATTGCCCTGTTTCATGTCCCATATATTGAACCTATTTTATTAGAAACCATGTGCAGTGCTTGGTTCTTATTCTGAATCCACCTAAAAAGTAACTCATAGTTTTTGTATTAAGTTAAACCATATGAAATTGCTGTTTTTAGTAGGTCCAAAATGATAGAATATCAACATTTTAAAATGAATCAAACTAGTAACGCCAGGGTTGTTTTTTTTTGTTGTTGTTGTTGTTGTTCTCAATAGGACTGTTTCAAAACCTTATATGTATTAAAAATAATGATTTTTAGCTCTTTGTAGCAAATTCTCCCTACAAAGCAGGTTCATTGATTATCTCTGATTTTTCATATCTTTGTTCTTAGGGATATCAATCTTAGAACATCCTTTTAAAGAAATCTGCTCCTTTTGGATAAGATTTTCCAAGACACACTGATGTCTGTGATTCTCCACACACACACACACACACACACACACACACACACACACACACACACCACTTCAGTATTTTGGAATAAAAGAATGTCCTAGAAAATCTCCCTTTCAAATTTTCAAGCTCGAATCTATTTTTTGTTACAGAGAGCCAGTTACCACCCTGGAAGTCTGGCAAGGGGAGAAGGCAAGTCACTCTTTCTCAGTGTTACCTTGAGCCACCAGGCACGTGGGCATATGCATTGCACTTCTGTCACAGTAGGAGGTGAAGACGTTACGATGAAAAGCACACCCAGGACAAGAGGATGGCACTCACACCCAGAGAGCAAAGCACTCTCATGTGCCATGGGCTATTGAAGGGAAGTCAGGGATGCGCAGGAGAAAAAGACACTGGTTGGCTCTAGGAAGAACAG
>NW_027757978.1:0-300 GCF_054177405.1 Leptonychotes weddellii
GAAAAATATACAAGCCAAACATGCACCGTGACCGGAGGAATGCTGCCTGCCTGAGCTTGTCTTCCTGCGGCCCCTCTGGCTTTTCCTCTGGGGCCTTCCATCTTGGGGCTAAATTCTGTAGCCTCCCCTCTTCCTCCCTGCACAGCCTCCTTCTCATGGCTAAACAGATGTGTCTGGAAGGACAGCAAGGCTGTCTAACTGGGCCAGAGCACTGGTAACGCAGTGACAGGCGGGGAGAGAGGTTCCTCTGTAGATAAACAGGCCCCCATGTGCTGTCAAAGGCAGCGGCCTGTGGTAGGA
>NW_027757979.1:0-300 GCF_054177405.1 Leptonychotes weddellii
ATGCAAATTCCTCCTGATTCTCTTCCTATTCCTTCTCTGAGGCATTCCTTAGATCACATTTCCATTGGTATTTCTGCAGGCACCTAATCAAAACATCTCTTTTTTTTTTTTTAAAGATTTTATTTATTTATTTGAGAGAGAGAATGAGATAGAGCGAGCATGAGAGGGGGGAGGGTCAGAGGGAGAAGCAGACCTCCCGCCGAGCAGGGAGCCCGATGCGGGACTCGATCCCGGGACTCCAGGATCATGACCTGAGCTGAAGGCAGTCGCTTAACCAACTGAGCCACCCAGGCGCCCAAC
>NW_027757980.1:0-300 GCF_054177405.1 Leptonychotes weddellii
AAACAAACACCAATTATACTACAGGGTAAGTTTGTAAATATTTCCATAAGTAATTCCCACAGCATGTGCAGGTAACACTGCAGTCCAAAAAAAAAAAAAAGAAAGAAAGAAAGAAAGAATCCTCATGAATTTATACCAAAACCTCTTTTTTTTTTTAACTAATAAATTTTCCAATTCAAAAATTTAATCTTAGCTTCTGGTTTCTAAAAAGGCAATAAGCTGTTAGTGTTTGCACGCGGATCCATAGAGCACAGATCGGCTCTACGTTGTGAGTGACAGGAAGCTCGAGTCACTTTGCTT
>NW_027757981.1:0-300 GCF_054177405.1 Leptonychotes weddellii
CCTGTCCATAATACCCGTCCTTGGTCAGATGACTTGGATCATGTGCAAAATACAGGGTCTGATGTTCCTGAGCCAGATGAAGAGCACTTGAATTTAAGTCAAATTCCAAAAGAAGCTCATCTTCTGAGGGCTGATCCTGTCCCAAACACTCCCCTTAGATGTCCTCAGGGAGGACCCTACTTTCTTACAGCCTCTCAGGCAATGGCTTGATGACACAGAAGACCTTTTTAGATAACTCGACAGGACTCTGACATTTCATTTTGGGATCTCTATGCCTTTTCTACCTCAATTCCCAGAAGA
>NW_027757982.1:0-300 GCF_054177405.1 Leptonychotes weddellii
AAAAAAAGTGTACCAATTTATGGCAATGAACATAGTGCTTTTCCACTTTTACCCACTAGGCTTTGTTGATTTTTCATCATTGCCAACCTAATAACTGAAACAAACTTTTTTTTAAATATGCAGTTTTTATTGCATTCTAAGTTGGCAATTTATTTTGTTAATATTTTAGTTGGTAAGAAGAAAGACATCCCTAAGTGTTCGGAAGGTATTTTTAAAACCCTTGAAAGATACGAAAACAATGGATCATGGATCACCACATCAAAAACTAATGTATTGTGTGGTGACTAACATAACATAATA
>NW_027757983.1:0-300 GCF_054177405.1 Leptonychotes weddellii
GGCGGGAGTCTGCTCACAGCCCTCCTGGAGAAGAGATGCTGAAGGAGGCCGCTGGTTTAAGAACCTACGCATTGTTTAAGAGCCTCCCTCATGCTGGCTCTAGGAGGACAATCTGCCTCATTCCCTCCCCCATCAACTGCCAGACTCTATGGGGAGAGGTCAATAGGTGGAAGCCAGGTTCCCAGCCCTGAAGGAGACTGAGTTTTCTCATCGGCTAAATGGGCTTAGGGAGAAGACAAGAGTCACTCAAGAGCAATGAGGAATTTCTGCTGGGCCCGTGGGCCTGGACTGGATGTCGGA
>NW_027757984.1:0-300 GCF_054177405.1 Leptonychotes weddellii
CCAAACGACCTAACTGCAACAGAAGTTCCCCTGATGAAAAACAAATTTAATTAACTAAATATCTTCTGATTATCTCTTTAAAACTTTTCCTTAAACTTCCGCTTAAAACCTCTTCACTGTTGGGAAGTGGTTTGGTATCCTCCTGAATTCCCAATACCCTTCAACAAGACTACCATGTCACTCTTTTTTTTTTTTTTTTTTAAAGATTTTATTTATTTATTTGAGACAGAGAGAATGAGAGAGACAGAGAGCACATGAGAGGGGGGAGGGTCAGAGGGAGAAGCAGGCTCCCTGCCGAGC
>NW_027757985.1:0-300 GCF_054177405.1 Leptonychotes weddellii
GTACTGCTGTAAGTTTTCATACTTCATTGCAGATCAGGGCCTCTGATACATTACCAGCACAGGGTCACACATAAGGCAGGTATTCACTGAATATATATATTTTTTAGTTTATTTATTTATAATCTATACCCAACATGGGGCTTGAACTCACCACCCTGAGATCAAGAGTCACATGCTCTACCGATTGAGCCAGCCTGGCATCCCTTCACTGAATATTTTCTCAATGAATAAACCAAAGAAAAAATTTGAACTCTCTGCTTCTCAAGCTGTGATACTTGGCCCTGTGACAAGGGGCATACA
>NW_027757986.1:0-300 GCF_054177405.1 Leptonychotes weddellii
CCCAGGCTGCAGTAACCCTCAGCTGTGGCTAACCGGCGCCTGAACACGGCTGAAGACGTGGCCTCAGGCGGCCACCCGTGTCCTCCTCGATCTGCTGTCCCTTGTCGTGTAGGGCTGGGATGCTCCCCCAGGTGGGCAGACGGGAGTGCCTGCCGTTAGAGATGGAGGACATCAGCCATCTGTCAGCCTCTGTCCCTCCCGCAGCTATGACAGAGCAGATGTGAACCCAGGAGAAGAAACTAGGTGCATGTTGTAAACCATGATAAGATACAAACCGCCCCCAGAATGGAAGAACACGGC
>NW_027757987.1:0-300 GCF_054177405.1 Leptonychotes weddellii
CTAACTCCAGATCTCTCAGATAATATTTCTTACTCAAACAGGTGCTACTGTCAAAAGTTTTAAGCACATCATCGGCGCCCACCGTGGTCTACTCACCAGCACAGACACATCAGTGCCCACTGATGGGGTATTCCCCATACAGATGCATCAGTGTCCACCATGGTGTATTCACTAACACAGAAGTACCGGGGACTACTGGAGGGTATTCAACAACACAGATACATTAGTGCCCACCATGAGGTATTCACCAACACAGACATCTGCCAGAGCATTGCTGATCTTGCCAACACCCATCGTCCA
>NW_027757988.1:0-4182 GCF_054177405.1 Leptonychotes weddellii
ACTAGGGGATTTGCCTCCTCCTCTGCCTGCCACCCTGGGTCCCCACCAGCAGCAACACTAACACCATTCTTGTGACTTTAGAGGCTCAGAAGCTCTGTTATTCTCTACCTCTTCCTTACAGGATACAGCAAGCAGATATACAGGGCAGGTGTCATTTTTTTTCCCACTTTCTTGGTGAAATTATTAAGATTCAGAAAGATTCAGTAGCCACCTCCACTTTTAGCCCATCCCACATTACGCTATTACAGCGGCATCCATAGCCGTTACCACTTTAAAATTAAATCCTCTACTTGTATTCTGCTTTGTCTCTGTTTCTCCCTTACAAAAGTGTCCACTGGAACAAGGAACTGTGTCTTTTATATTCACCACTGTCTCCAGAGCTTGGTACGGTGCCTGGCACACGGAGGTTACTTTTAAAATGTTTGCTGAATAAATGAATTGGGTAATAACCTTTTTCTTTCTTTTCTTTTTTTTTTTGAGAGAGAGAGAATGTAAGGGAGAGGGACAGAGGGAGAAAATCTTAAGTGGGCTCCACACTGAGCCCAACGTGGGACTCAATCTCAAAACCCTGAAATCACGACATGAGCTGAAATCGAGTCAGACGCTTAACCGACCGCACCACCCCGGCGCCCCTTGTAATAACCTTTTTTTTTTTTTTTTTAACTAATCACTAGCACATAAACACCAAGAAGGCACAGATGATCCTCCTGAACCATGACATACATTCCTGCCGTGGAGCCCAGGGCCTGGCATAAGTGAAACGCTCAGGAAATGTTTGCTGAGATAAAGGAGTCCGTGCTTGAAGGAACGGATGAATGAAGGAGATCATTTTGCCGGAGCCCCGGCTGCGCTGTGTCTGCTTGCTATCCCGGGAGCCCCATGCCTGGCAGTTTCGCGTGCACACTGCCACCCGGCAGGTCCTGCTCTTTGGAACAAGTTCATGCTATTTCTTAAGGTATCATTAACGACCTCTGATTGACACCAAGGGAAAAAAATGTTCCCCTGCAGTTTCAAGCCAGAGGTAATATTTCAATGAGGGAGAAATAAAGTATTTGTCAAAAAAACAGTAATAAAAATCGAGAGGGCATCTGGAAATTTCCTTTGAACAAAGCCCTCATTAACGAACAAAGTCATTTTTACATAGTAAGGGATGGTTTTCAGGGATTGATTAGGCCACTGCATTCCAAGAAGATGTAAAACATATTTAATTTTTAAATTTTAATCTTAAAGTGTTGCTTTTCTTGACACCCTGGATTTGCCCCCGCGGAATGGACAGGAGGAGGACTCCTTCCCGTGGGAAGAATGAACAAAGCCAGGCTCACGGGAAGCAATTTCCAAAGCTACTGCTGGCTTCTGTTTGAGTTCTTCGCAGGCATCACAGGCCAGGCAACTGCATCTCATTTAAAGTCTCTTTTACTTCCAGATCATGTTTGTGTTTTAAAATCAACCAAATGGAATGTTTTTCAACCATGAGAGTGGACCCAAGGCATCAAGGGTCAGGGTGACTATACAGGTGGAAGCGTATCTCCTTGCCTTAGAACACAGGAAAACCCAGGTTGGTTTTAGATAGTTTCATCTCAATATTTAAGGTTCTATTCCAAAAGTAATCAGTTCCTAGATCGGTAATTATCAGTGTTGTCTCTCTAAACATGTTTGTTTTTCCTTTCAAATGTCCTCACTCAAATGCCATACGCAATGACATTTATTAACTCCAGCACTTGAGCCCCCAGCGTCTAGTGTCTCAGCTCCTGCAAAGCGCGTGGTGGTTTTAACAACCAGGAATTAAGGAGCACTTTGCAACATGAGCTTCCAAAACCACCCTGGCAGGCAGACTATCTCCCAGGCAACCATCTGACCAAAAACATCCGATGAAACCTATCCATGGAATCAAGGGGGACAGTTTGGAAGATCTGGAAACTTTGTCGTTGCTTTGTGAAACTTTAAAAATACGATCTAAGTCCCTTTAGTGTAAAGACGGCAGCTAAAATTTATTGAATGCTCACCTGGTAATCCGGCACTATCTGAAGTATGACATGCACGACTGCATTTACTCAACACCACAATTCCATGAGGTAGTTACTGTCATTATACTCATTTTCCTGATGAGAAAGCTAAGGCTTTATAAGATCATCTAACTTGACACGCACACACCCCCCACCGCGGTCAGGCTAGTACATAAAAGCTGCGGCTTCTGAGCAGGGAATCCATTTATCCTCTTAACAAATGTTTGGTGATCACCCACAGCAGGTGGAGCCCTGTTCTAACCCAGAATATTCCATGAAGCACACAAAAAAAAACACTAGTGCTTGCCGTCAGGTTACTTCCTCAGGGGCTGACGTTTAAGAAAAGTAAATTAAGATAAACTTTTTTTTTGAAATAGCAATTGCTTAAAACCAACTTCTCAAGCGTGGACTATCTTCCTAAGGTTATACAGTATAAAATAAAACTCAACTTTGTCAGGAAGGAAATGAATTTTAACCCCAAAAAGCCTGTCACTAAGTAAACTATATCTGATCATCATCCTAAGGATGAAGGAAAGGAATGAACTCTGTTAATAGGAGATAATCCAGGGTTAATGGGGAGGAGAACCCTGCACGGTTCCAAACATCCTCACCTACCTGAGCTGTGTCCTTCTGATGAAGTCATTTTAAATAAGGTGATAACCACTGAGAGTGAGGGAAATTGAGGGATTTAGGGGAAAGAAAGCTAGAAGTAAGCAAATTAGTCTACAACCTGATCACTGGACCAGACATAAAACAAACAGGCAGGGGGGCGGGGGGAAGTGATAACAAATGATAGCAGGAGGAAGTTCTCTGAGCATTTTCTCTCCTCCAGTTACTAAGCTGACAAATGAGGCTTTATTAATTTGATAGAAAGGTCAACAGCAAACCAAAAAGCAAGGTAACACATTGCAAATACCCCATGCCTGGTTATAAAAACCCATAATCTTCTAGAACGAAGTCCCTTATAATTTCTTTCCCATTTATCATTTTACAGCACCAAGTTCTCTAACACTGAAGTATTTAAAGGTATTATTTTGCATGATTTTATCATAAAATCTTTTATAATTACTTAGCTAATCATTATTCACATCACAGTGTAAGTCAGGGCAAAATCATTATGCTCAATTTAGTTGAGAAAAATAAAAGCTCAGGAGATTGAACAACTTGCTCAAGGTGACCCAGCAAAGTTAGTGATGGAGACAAGAACTTGAGCCAGTCATGAATGAAAACCACACAGTTCACTGAATTATGCTCCTTCATTAAGATAACTAAGTGTGAAGAAGGAAACAATCTGCTACAACATTAAAAATTTCAAAACAATGTGGCCAACACTGGATTCATAAGATCATTTAAATTAAAAAACAACAACAACAACAACCAGGGACACCTGGGTGGCTCAGTCAGTTAAGTGTCTGACTCTTGCTTTTGGCTCAGGTCATGATCTCAGGGTTGTGAGATCAAGCCCCACGTCAGGCTCCACACTGAGCATGGAAGCTGCTTAAGATTCTCTCTCTCCCTCTGCCCTTCTCCCCACCCCACTCTTACTCTCAAAAAAAAAAAAAAAAAGTCATGACCCACCAAGTCCACCCTTAGGTACATGATCAACAGAAATGCACACATATACATATGTTCACCACATAGAATGGTTATAGCTGCAGTTAGCAATAGCCAAAGGCCGAGAACCAATGAGACACCCATCAACAGTACAGTGAATAAAGAAGTTGTAGTATTCACAAAATGGAATATTATATAGCAGTAAGAGAAACCAACCACAACCACACACAAAATTAGGAAGGAATCTCATAAATTGAGATGATATTGAATAAAAGATACAATATATGTTACATAACATATATAACATATGTTATACGACGCCATTTATACAAAGCACAAAACTAATATATACTGAAGTCAAGTGTGATTAACCTTTAGCAGGGACAAGGTAGGGACTGGAAGGGATTATGAAGAAGACGTCTGGGGGATTGAAAGTGAGGGGGTGGAAAACCATTTACCATGCTAATGGACACCAAAAGAAAGCTGGGGTGGCAATCCTTATATCAGACAAATTAGATTTTAAACCAAAGACTGTAATAAGAGATGAGGAAGGACACTATATCCTACTTAAAGGATCTATCCAACAAGAAGATCTAACAATTGTAAATATCTATGCCCCTAACAT
>NW_027757989.1:0-300 GCF_054177405.1 Leptonychotes weddellii
AGAGACTCTTAACTCTAGGAAACAAGCTGAGGGTTGCTGGAGGGGAGGGGAGTGGAGGGATGGGGTAACTGGGTGACAGACATTGGGGAGGGCACATGATGTAAGGAGCACTGGGTGTTAATATGAACTGATGTCTCAGTGACCTCTACCTCTGAAACTATTAACACACTATTAATTGAATTTAAATTTTAAAAAGATAAATTTTATTTTAAAATACTTAGAAATAGGGGCGCCTGGGTGGCTCAGTTGGTTAAGCGACTGCCTTCGGCTCAGGTCATGATCCTGGAGTCCCGGGATCGA
>NW_027757990.1:0-300 GCF_054177405.1 Leptonychotes weddellii
GACTCTAATCTAATAGGACTGCTGTTCTTATAATGAGAGGAAATGGTATCAGAAGTGTGCTCACACAGAGGAAAGGCCACGTGAGGTACACAGCAAGAAGCTGGCTATCTATAAGTTAGGAGAGAGGGCCTCAGAAGAAATCAACCCTGCCAACACCTTGATCTTGAACTTCTAGCCTCCAAGAACTAAGAGAAAATACGTTTCTGTACCCACCCCCATCTGTTGTATTTTATGGCAGCTCTAGCCAACGAATACAGTTGTGTAACCACCACCATAATTGAGATATAGACTATTTCCATC
>NW_027757991.1:0-300 GCF_054177405.1 Leptonychotes weddellii
AGGCATGTCAAGAACCCTGCTTTGTGATGATATGATACTTTATGTGGAAAACCCAAAAGACTCCACCCCAAAACTGCTAGAACTCATACAGGAATTCAGTAAAGTGGCAGGATATAAAATCAATACACAGAAATCAGTGACATTTCTATACACCAACAAGACAGAAGAAAGAGAAATTAGGGAGTTGATCCCATTTACAACTGCACCCAAAACCATAAGATACTTAGGAATAAATCTAACCAAAGAGGCAAAGAATCTATACTCAGAAAACTATCGAATACTCATGAAAGAAATTGAGGA
>NW_027757992.1:0-300 GCF_054177405.1 Leptonychotes weddellii
ATAATTGACTTAACATTTTTATGCCTACGTCTTTATTTTATTCTGACACTAGGAAATAGGCAGGGTCCGTAGAATGTCTATTGACTCCAGTTGAGAAACCGAGCCTCAGACACTCCATGCATTTCCGAACGTCACGGACGCAGTCTGGACATCACGGCTGCTCGCTCTGGGTCCTGCCCTCCAGCTGTCCTCACACTCAACCCCGTGCGCTTTAGCACGGACCCAAATGCTAATCAGGAGGGAAGCCTCTTTATGGAGACTCTCCTCTCTTTCCTCAAAGTCTCTATACTCCAAGAATCA
>NW_027757993.1:0-300 GCF_054177405.1 Leptonychotes weddellii
GACTCTAATCTAATAGGACTGCTGTTCTTATAATGAGAGGAAATGGTATCAGAAGTGTGCTCACACAGAGGAAAGGCCACGTGAGGTACACAGCAAGAAGGTGGCTATCTATAAGTTAGGAGAGAGGGCCTCAGAAGAAATCAACCCTGCCAACACCTTGATCTTGAACTTCTAGCCTCCAAGAACTAAGAGAAAATACGTTTCTGTACCCACCCCCATCTGTTGTATTTTATGGCAGCTCTAGCCAACGAATACAGTTGTGTAACCACCACCATAATTGAGATATAGACTATTTCCATC
>NW_027757994.1:0-300 GCF_054177405.1 Leptonychotes weddellii
TAGGGGAAAATAGTATATAGAATTCGAGGTGTTTTTCCTCATGATTCTTTTCTTTTTCAGTTTAAAATTTTCCTTTTCTTTTTTCTTTTTTTCCTTTTCAATTCATTTCTTATTTTATCAACTCTTTGTTTTTAAATCTTTTTTTAACTTTACATTTACATTTTGTAGATATTCCTTCATTTGGGGCTTACTTTCACTGTATTCAGTTCTATTTTTGTATATATATATAAGTTTTGCTTTCTTTACAATTTTGGGATTTAGTGTCTTCTAACAAACAGAACAAAATACACCTCGGACTAA
>NW_027757995.1:0-300 GCF_054177405.1 Leptonychotes weddellii
ACCCTTTTCCTCTCCAGCCCTAGTTCTCTTTTCCCTTGGGTGAGGAGGAAAACAAGGTATTGGACCTGTTGTTGGCAGATTTGTGCCTTCTTCCATGAGGTTCGGTATCCCGAGTCTGACAGGAGCTGTAGGAGGGCCTTTGTGCCTTTTATGCAGTCTTCATGTTGTCACTGGCGAGGAGGAGGTCATCCACTTACTGGAGGAGGGTGCATCGTGTGGCGTCTCTTGGGAAGCTGGCAAGGTCTGTGGCCAGTGCTTCCCCATAGAGTGTTGGTGAGTTTTGAAACCCCTGCAGGAGGC
>NW_027757996.1:0-300 GCF_054177405.1 Leptonychotes weddellii
TGTTGTGCACGAACAATGAATCATGGAACACTTCATCTAGAACTAATGATGTAATGTATGGGGATTAACATAAGAATAAAAAAAAAAAGTCAAAAAAAAAAGAAAGTTGTCTTTCAGTTACATAACTAAAAGCTAAGGAGTAAAAGGGAGTACACTGTGAGATGACACATAAGAGGAAGCAGTCCACGCTGGGCTTTGAAGGCCATGGTAGGGCCTTTGCCATAACAGCAGTGGAAAGGCATTAAAGAATTATAAGCTCATGGGAGAATATGATCAGGTCCGTCTTCCGAAGGAAAAAAA
>NW_027757997.1:0-300 GCF_054177405.1 Leptonychotes weddellii
AGGCTTCACGGCTCCCGCCCCTGGTGGCCCACCTGGAAACCAGCATTTCCTCCTCTGCTGGTTTCAGGCTGCTCAGCTGGGACCAGGGGCTCTGGCCTCCGAGAGGGTCCCTTCCTCTGCCTGCTTTGGTTTGTTTGAGTTTGCTTATAGCTCCATAAGGAGGCTGGCTGTTTCCTTAGCTAAGGCTCAGCTCTGTCATCTGTCCTGAGCGGATGCCTTGGCAAAGCCACCCTCCCTGGCCCATGGAGAGCAGGAGCCAAGCTCCCACGTCCAGCTGCCTGGAAGCCCGTCCGGCCACCC
>NW_027757998.1:0-300 GCF_054177405.1 Leptonychotes weddellii
CAGGAGCTACCATTTTCCACAGTGGCGGCACAATTTTATATTCCCATGAGCGGTGCACAAATGTTCTAATTTCTCCACATCCTTGCTAACTCCTGCTCCTCCTCCTCCTGCTCCTCCTGCTCCTCCTCCTCCTGCTCCTCCTGCTGCTCCTCCTCCTGATCCTCCTCCTCCTCTTGCTCCTTCTCCTCCTCCTGCTCCTCCTGCTGCTCCTAATCCTCCTCCTCCTGCTTCTCCTGTTCCTGCTCCTCCTGCTCCTGCTCCTCCTGCTGCTCCTAATCCTCCTCCTCCTCCTGCTTCTCC
>NW_027757999.1:0-4181 GCF_054177405.1 Leptonychotes weddellii
CCAATTTTCCCAGCACCACTTATTGAAGAGACTGTCTTTTTTCCATTGGATATTTTTTCCTGATTTGTCAAAGATTAGTTGACCATAGAGTTGAGGGTCCATTTCTAGAGTCTCTATTCTGTTCCATTGGTCTATGTGTCTGTTTTTGTGGCAATACCATGCTGTCTTGCTGATCACAGCTTTGTAATATAGCTTGAAGTCAGGCAATGTGATGCCCCATCTTTGTTTTTCTTTTTCATCATTCCCTTGGTGATTTGGGGTCTTTTCTGGTTCCATACAAATTTTAGGATTTTTTGTTCCAGCTCTTTGAAAAATGCCAATGGTATTTTAAAATGTCTGTCTTGCCCAGAGCAATTTACACTTTCAATGCCATCCCTATTAAAAACAGAAGTGTTTTGAACTGATGTTGACATTTTTTGAAAGATTTCAGGGGAAAAAAAAAGATGGGGAGGGACAATGGGAAGATTCTACATGCTGTCCTATCTGCATTGGTTTATTAGACATACCTCAGTTCAAACTTTCCTTTGGTTCCCCGGAGCTTACAGGATAAAGTCCAAACTTTCACTGTAAGGATCATGGCGAGGATGCTGGCTTCTACTTTGAATAAAATGGGAATCAATTAAGATTTTGAGCAGAAGAGACACAGGCTCTGATTTACAATGAGGATATTGGAAAGGAAGAGGAGGGGAGAAAACCTCCAAAGATCCATACATATTTTGGATTCACTTTGCTCTTTATCCTTACCTCTCTCTGCTCCCCAGCATTAATTAACATTAAATGTGTGTCTTCACTGCCCCTAATATCCTTAATATGCCATGCTCATCCCTAAATCCAGAATTGGTTCCTCTTTTTCTTCCTATCTGAAAATGTTTTACTTTGTGTAAACTTTATTCATCTTTAATTGTTTAGCTCAAGCTTTACTACCTAAAGAAAATGTTATCTCTCCACTTCATCCTTGGAATATCTATAGATTATAATCACCTTCATACCTTGTGTATTAGCCCCTCACAGATAATGGATATTTTAGTCTAGACTGTATGGCTAACATGGACAAAAATTTGATATTCTCATGTATTCAGGAGACTAAACAATGATAATAATTAGGCATAAACAGAAAGTTTTGACAAGTCCCTGAGAGGGTTTTATAGATTCATTCATTCATTCATTCATTCATTCATTCAACTTTTAATAAGAGTGTATATAAAAACTGTAGGGATAAAGGCACACGAAACATGGGCTCTGTCCAAGAGGAACATCAGTCTAAAAAAGTCAGAATATGATTTGAAGGACAAAGACGAACTTCTTGATTAGAGAAAAAATAAGGTCTAGTAGAAAATGCTCCAATCCGGGCACACCAGGATGGTAAGAATTAGCCAGACAGAATCTGTCACTATGGCATCTCTCCTGTTCTGCTTTTAAAGACTGGTATGTGAGCACAGAAGGAAAAGGTCTACCCCAAATTCTTCATGGCTCCATAGAGCTATTACAGACTGAATGCAATGTCTGAGATAAGTCTTTAGTGCTGGAATGGGAAGAGGCTGAGATGCCATCAGCCAGAGACAGTGCAAACTAACACACCAGCCGAGCTGCAGATGGTGGCAGCAACAACTGCCAGACCCCAGCACAAGGAAGATCAGTGCTGTCAGCAACTGTTCCATGAGGGCTCTAGCTACAGCTGGAGTTCCAGCTGAGGTTGTAGAGTTCTGGCTGCCTGGCGCTGAAGGAAGTGCTTGCCCTGAGACAGCCTCACAGAGAGGCCGCTAGGGGTCTAAAAGAAAGGGGGAAAGGCTCAGACCTTTGAGACCAGAGGAAATTTGGGATTGGCAGTTCCAGAGCTTGAGGAAGGGCTGCCCACTTTCAATACAGACCATTCAAGGATGAACAGCTGCTATGGCTAGGAGGCAGTGTTAGTCTTTTTTATTACCTTTTAAAAATTGAGTTCAGTTTTTTTGATAGTTTTTTTTTTTTTTCTGGAAACCACAGAAAATCATGGTCTCCCAACTGATAAGAATCAAGAACTAAATGGGTGTTTATTACCTAAGGATCTTTCTTTTTCCATACTAAATGAAGTGGCCCAAGCCAATGATTAGGTAAACCTGCATGACTGTTTTACATACATTATAATCCCAGATCTCAGTATTCTGTGCCATCTCCTTTTAGTCCATTTTCCTCAGGGAAACCACAGTGCAATATCTAAGTCAGAGCCTGTCTCTTCTCTACTCAGGACACTCTAATGACTTCCCATTTTCTTGGGAGTAGAAGGCAAAGCCCTTATAGTGGCCCTCAAAACCCCAAACTCACCAAGCTTCACCGTACATCTGCCTTTCCTCTGGCTACTCTCCCCTTAGCTCATTCTGATCCTCCTGATTGCAAGGACCTGCCCTCTGCTTCCTGAATCTAGGCAGAGTCCCACTTCAGGGCCTTTACACTTCTTGCTTTGCCTCAGATACCCTTCCCCAAGCTGACCCAAGGCTCACTTTCTCATCTTCAGCAAGCGTTTTCTCAAGTGTCACCTTCTCAGTAGGTCCTTCCTGAACCATCCTTAAACACAAAAACAAAAACAAAAAACTACATCCACCACCTCCAAAACAAATTCTTCCAACCTTTTTGTCTCCTTTATTCTTCTCCAAGCTCAGAGTCTTTACATCACTTGTGTATTCTCTTTGTCGTGGGTATTCCTCCACTAGAATTTGGGCTGCAGGAGGACAGGGAGGTTTGTTGTGTTCACTGTTCTGCTTCCATGTCAAAGACGAAACCTGGCTAGTAGTAGCCATCCAGTAAACATACTGAATAAGGTAACAAATGTCTTATTGGTCTGACCAGAGTCTTCCAATTTCATAAGGAAAACATTTTGTCTATCTTTTATGTGTCTTGTGTGCTCCACTGTGCTTTACACAGAGATGGAGCCAAACCCATCATCCATGTATGGATTCCTTGCCCAACCAAGTAATATTCGTAAATCATTGTTTTTAACCACTCATAAGTTATCAAATAAAAAGAAGAAACTGACGTTTTCTTATTTTACTTCTGCCAAGGCCATATTAATAATCAAAGTAATATGTTTTTATAATTTTTATTCATATACTTTACAAATCAAGTTGGGATCAAAATGATCTGAGTTCTTCAAACCTACAGGGTTCTATTATAGGCTGCTACCCTTTTATTCACAGAACTCAAAGAACTAAAAAACTTGAAACAATGAATGGTAAAGAAGCACAGAATGCATTTGTTATGGGACTCCCTAGTTTACTAGTTTCTCAATTTATAAAGAGAGGGAATTAAGTACAGAATTAAATGATATATATTAACTTCCCACCAGGAGTCCTAGGGCCAGCTGCATACACTATTCCATCTATTCTTGCAATACCTCTCTAAAGTAGCTACTATTATAACATTTAAAAATGTATTAAGAAATTAATAGACTATCAATAACAGCTAGTTATGTGGTAGATCCTCAACCAGCAACCCGCTAGACCAGGGATTGACAAACCATGGCCCTGGGCCAAATATGGCCTGCTGCCTGTTATTTAAAAAAAAAAAAAAAGTTTTTTATTTTATTTTATTTTATTGTTATGTTCATCACCATACATTACATCACTAGTTTTTGATATAGTGTTCCATGATTCATTGTTTGTGTATAACATCCAGTGCTCCATTCAATACGTGCCCTCTTTAATACCCATCACCAGGCTAACCCATCCTCCTACCCCCCTCCCCTCTAGAACCTTCAGTTTGTTTCTCAGAGTCCATAGTCTCTCATGGTTCATCTCCCCCTCTGATTCCCCGCCTTCATTTTTCCCTTCCTAATATCTTTTTTTTTTTAACATATAATGTATTATTTGTTTATTTGAATACAACCATACCTATTTATTTATGTATAACTGATGGTTGCTTGAGCACCACAATGACAAAACTGAATTGTTGCAATAGAGACTATCTGGGACGCCTGGGTGGCTCAGTCGGTTGAGCGTCTGCCTTCGGTTCAGGTCATGATCCCAGGGTCCTGGGATCGAGTCCCGCATCGGGCTCCCTGCTCTGCGGGGAGCCTGCTTCTCCCTCTGCCTCTGTCTCTCTCTCTGTCTCTCATGAATAAATAAATAAAATCTTAAAAAAAAAAAAATAGAGACTATCTGGCCTGCAGTTAAACTTACTTAACTATATGGCTCTTTACAGGAAAAGTT
>NW_027758000.1:0-300 GCF_054177405.1 Leptonychotes weddellii
ATAAGAATAAAAAAAAAATCTTGGTTCTCCTAAAAAAAAAAAAAAAACTGCTCTAACTTCCTGTAACTATAGTCTATCAGGGAGCAGATAAATTAACAGCAAACTTCAATTAGATAGATCTCTTCAGAACAATTTAGTGGATCCCAGTGCACAAGGTGACTTTAAACTGTGATCTCATTTACAACCGCAACCATCCTGAGTGTTGGAGGTGTTATCCCCATTTTATAGATAAGGAAACTAAGGCATAAAAGGTTATAACTTTGTTGTCAAAAGTCAAAATGCAGTAACTCAAAAGCAGGG
>NW_027758001.1:0-300 GCF_054177405.1 Leptonychotes weddellii
AAGCTATTTACACAAAGCTGTTACTACTGAACACCTGAAAATACATTTCTTCTCATCCTAACTGAAAAGGCACTGTTAGCATAATTTTTATTACTATTGCGCTTGTACGATTTTACTATTGTAAGACGAAGAATCTGTACAGTCTAAGTGCTTCCTGCAGTCTCTGCCTCAGCATGTTTGGAGTGCTTTGGCTCTTATCGTTGTTGTCTTCAGATTGACATAGTCTGTACTGCCTGATAGGAATGCCACTATCATTGACAAAAAACAAATGGGGTTTTCAACTAAGAGTGAACGAGATTC
>NW_027758002.1:0-300 GCF_054177405.1 Leptonychotes weddellii
CTGCCATCCTGAGCTTCCCATTGGATTACCCATTAAGTCCCCCAAAGATGAGATTTACCTGCGAGATGTTTCATCCCAACAGTAAGTGCTGTGCGGTGTGTTTCCGACAGTGAGGCGTGGGACTGTGTGGGTCGGACAGGTACTGTCAGCGATGTAGAGCCCGGAGGGTGTTACCTGGGTGTTGATCTGCAGCCACTTGGCCGTGATGGTGTTGACATCAGTTGAACGACAGTGCGACGTAGATGAAGGAAAATGTGGACCTGACGCTGGACGCCATCTGACCTGTCCGCTTCTGCCTCC
>NW_027758003.1:0-300 GCF_054177405.1 Leptonychotes weddellii
AGGCAGGTGTTTAGAATTCAGGTTCCTGACCCCCACCTGAGACCCGCAGAATCAAAACCTCTGGGAAGGTTAAATAAATAAATAAAATCTAAAAAACTAACTAAATAAAAAGGGCGCCTGGGTGGCTCAGTCTGTTGAGCATCTGACTCTTGATTTTTGACTCAGGTTGTGATCTCAGGGTCCTGAGATCGAGTCCCACGTGGGGCTCTGCGCTCAGCGTGGAGTCTGCTCGTCCTTCTCCCTCTGCCCCTCTCCCACCTCCCACATCCCCCCCGCCAACCCACCCTCCACGCGCCCCCC
>NW_027758004.1:0-300 GCF_054177405.1 Leptonychotes weddellii
TGTTAGTTCACTCTGATGGCTTTGTGAGATGCATTTTATTGTTATGTGACACAAGGGAAGACGGTGGAAAGAATAGTGGGTAGAGTGTCAGGAGAACTGTCTCTGCTCTGTAACTTTGGGCAGATCCCTGGGGCTAAACGTCTGTGAGACAGTTTCCTTTTATCTGAGAGGAGGTGAGACACAAAGCTTTCCTCCACTCATCTATTTAATACCTGCCAGGCACTCTGCTGGGTGCTTTGCGGGGCTCAAGGAGTTTCCAGTTGAAGAGAGGAGATGAAAGTTTAATGTATGTAACAAAAA
>NW_027758005.1:0-300 GCF_054177405.1 Leptonychotes weddellii
AAAAAAAAAAAAAAAAAGACTGCCATCTTTGATATCATAAGATCTCTATTGAGCCATGGAGATGTTACAGGATTTTTGTCCCCTTAGTGCCCAGGTTCTTGGTCGCGTTGCTTTGAAGAATGAAGAGGTAGACCAGATGAAGAGTGGTGGGCAGCAAAACAAATTTTATTGAGCAAGAGTATAAAGCTTCCAGAGAGGGAGGGGGACCCGAGTGGGTTGCCCCCAGAGTTTCTAAGATTAGGGGTTTTTATGCGCTATTTTGCAGAACTTTCTTAAGCAATCAGGGTGTGCTGAGTCATG
>NW_027758006.1:0-300 GCF_054177405.1 Leptonychotes weddellii
TAGGGGAAAATAGTATATAGAATTCGAGGTGTTTTTCCTCATGATTCTTTTCTTTTTCAGTTTAAAATTTTCCTTTTCTTTTTTCTTTTTTTCCTTTTCATTTCATTTCTTATTTTATCAACTCTTTGTTTTTAAATCTTTTTTTAACTTTACATTTACATTTTGTAGATATTCCTTCATTTGGGGCTTACTTTCACTGTATTCAGTTCTATTTTTGTATATATATATAAGTTTTGCTTTCTTTACAATTTTGGGATTTAGTGTCTTCTAACAAACAGAACAAAATACACCTCGGACTAA
>NW_027758007.1:0-300 GCF_054177405.1 Leptonychotes weddellii
CTTCTATCAGAGGCTTTATGTTCTACACTATTTTCCTTTCCCTAAAAATATCCACTTCCTAATGATAGTGAGTCTGAAAGTGAAAGCCAAGGACATTCTTCAGTGTACATTTTCCAACTCATGAAATGTTCATGAGTAAAGACCCTAAGGAATGCACGGTGCCAGCCTCTTTCTTTGCCAGTCCGGAAAGGAATCCATCATAACAGTGGAGTTCACGGTAAGATAGTTCTATTTTTGAAGATGTACTGATAAAATCATATGCATCGTTTCTTAAACATCCAAAATAATTCGATTTGAGTA
>NW_027758008.1:0-300 GCF_054177405.1 Leptonychotes weddellii
GACCATGGCCTCTGGGTCCAGGGCCTGGATGGGGCCTGCTCACCAGTGTGCCCTGTGAACAGGTGCAGAAGGTGTGCTGCTGGGCCTTCCCTTAGGACCCGGGGAGACCAGCAGCTGTGTGTGGTCACTGCGGCCCCTTCGGGGTACAGAGGAGTGCTCCCCTGTGAGGCCCTGGTTTCCACAGATGTCTCTGAGCTGGGGTCTTTAAACAGGCTGATCCGCCCTGCTGTGAGGTGGGGCAGAGCAGAGACAGCTACTGAGGCTGGGAACATGCAGGGCAGGTGGAGGAAGGACGGCGGA
>NW_027758009.1:0-300 GCF_054177405.1 Leptonychotes weddellii
ATAGAACCTTAATTGAAATACATTCCCTAATTATATAAAGTCTGCCATATTTTCCAGAAACAAAGTCAAGAGCTTAATTTACCTAATGCCAAGATTTCAGACTTTTTAAGTGAAATATGTAGTGTTTTAACTGCAACCATTATTTTTTAAACTGTCCTTCATACAATACCTATGTTTTGTTTTTATGGGGTTTTTTGTTTTTGTTTTTTTAAAGATTCCATCTATTTATTTGACAGAGAGACACAGCGAGAGAGGGAACACAAGCAGGGGGAGTGGGAGAGGGAGAAGCAGGCCTCCCGC
>NW_027758010.1:0-4181 GCF_054177405.1 Leptonychotes weddellii
CCCAGTGCCCAGCATAAGACCTGGCTTAGAGCAGGTTGTCAGTATATATTTGTAGAATAAATGATTGAAGGAACAACTAGGTTCTTGACAGCTGTCTAGCTCATTGCTACCTGTTCTAATTTTTTCATCCAAAAAGAAAAAAACATTGCACTCAGGAATAAAAACTAGTAATATTCGGGTATTATATACAAGGCTATTTGAGAAAGTTGGGGAAAATAATGTAGCAAGAAAAGCACTTAGCTACAAGATATGGAGAAAAAAATAATAGAAAAGAAAAAGAGATAAGATGACATCAAACACAAATTTTGTCATATTTGAGACAGGGTATCAGAGGGGCACATTTTCTAGAGAATTCTCCCAGAAGGCTTATGCTGACATGGAGCAGGTTTGCACCTCTGTGCATTGATTCAGGTTGAGTATTATAATTAAAGCAAGGAACCTGGAAAATTCAGCTCCTGACTCAGTGTAGCCTCTCCTTAGCAGGGCAAGGTCCTAGTGAGAAATGATACTGAATGCCAGGGAAAGCCAAGCCCAGTGCAAGATTGTATTAAACTAGACTACACCAATTAGGATACTCCTTTCACTTAGACTTTGCTCTGGGAAGCTTAAATTGCTCTATCTTTGAGTTGATTTCTAAGTCCTTTTTACATGGTAGTTACAAGTCTTTGAGAGCTTCCTCACGATCTGGTATAATAATTTTCCAGAATCATTGTGTATATTTTCTACCCAAACATGGAATCAGCCTATATCTAAGAAATAATATGTCAAGAAACAATCTGGGCACTAGCAATGCTCATTGCTACTGGCTTGCGTTTTTTGTTTGTTTGTTTTTTGTTTGGTTGGTTTTTTGCTATAGGCTTGGTTATTGTTTCCATGCCCCTTCAGTGATATATATATTAAAAAGAAGGAGGAGGAGGAAGGGGAAAAGGAAGAGGAAGAGGAGAAAGGAGAAGGAGGAGGAAGATGGGGAGGAAAGAAAAAAATACCTCTTGACTTTATATTGACAATTCTTTTTTTAAAAAAATATTTTATTTATTTATTTGAGAGAGAAAAAGAACACAAGCAGGGGCGGGGGGAGTGCAGAGGGATGAGGGAGAAGCAGACTCCCCACTGAGCAGGGAACCAACAAGGGGCTCCATCCCAGGACCCTGGGATCATGACCCGAGCCGAAGGCAGCTGCGTAATCGACTGAGCCAGCCAGGTGCCCTTTATTGACAATTCCGATTCAAGTTCAGTACCACAAGATTTTTTCATTACTTTTCTATTACATATGTATGCATCTCCTTTATGATGAGAAATCTGAATCTCAAGGACACAAGAAATGATAGAATGACAGTATCTATTAATTATTCATTTATCCCATACCACACACACAATAGTCTCAGAAAAACACTTGGATTTCAGAATTTACTACTTCTGATGAAATGAAAACCAATTCCTGCTGACCTCAGAGGAAGTGAAGCCAGAGAGAAAAACAATAAAAGGGAGTACTTTTGCCCACAATGTGTAAATTCTATGACATTTACTCTCTTAACAAAGCCCATCCTGTTTTCTGAAATGCTGAGTTAAGTTATTCAGACCAATGCTCCTGGCAAAAGCTTACTTTTTAAATGGGATAAAATTAAAAAACAAATATTTATTGATGAGATATATATATATATGTATATCTGATTATATATATATATATATATATATCATCTTAAAAGAATCAAAGAACTGACATGGTAATTAGGGCTCGTGTTTTTATTCCCCATGTATCCCAGTGCCCAGCATAAGACCTGGCTTTTTTTTGACAGCTGTCTAGCTCATTGCTACCTGTTCTAATTTTTTCATCCAAAAAGAAAAAAACATTGCACTCAGGATCCCAGAGGTGCAAGTAAAGATAGAAGCTTCTTTCACTCTCAGAGTAATTATCCATCCTAAATATTTTGGATTTTTGTTTTGCTGGCCTTCTGGAAATTGAAAGAAAGAAGTCAAACCCAGAGATGACATAAAATAAAGTCTAATAGGAATTCACCCCGTAATATTCTAGACTACAAAGGGCTGCACCCTTATACACACCAGTCCTGGCACAAAATTGCAGTCAGTTAAACTCTTCTCCACCTCCTTTATTTTTTAGGAAGTTTCAAGTCTTGAATTTGATTTGGAGTTGTCTTAAAGTAGTAGTACTTCCAAGCACCTGGAATCAAATGTAAATTCTTTCTGGAAAAAGCCAAATTTCTATTAGACCTCAGATAATTTATCCAATACATTTTTTAAATTCAAGATTAAGTCAAAGATAACCAGATATATAAAGAAGTGATATCCAGTGGAAATTATGGACTACAGTAATATAGACTATGGTCTATAGACTATCCTAGTTTTACAAAGACTTCAAATCTTGGAATTTATAAATTTACTATGTTTAAAATTTTGTTTAACAATTAACATCTGAAGAAAAGGAGAAACTATCAAGAGAGTCATCATTTTATAATTTAAAGTATAAAACAGATTCTTAAAGGATCAAATGGAACTTTGAGATATAAGAAATAAAATCACCAAAATTTAAAACTTAACAGATGGGTTTAACAACAGATTTGACACAGACAAAAAAAATAAATGAACTAGAAAAAAAAATAATAATAAAACTATCCACAATGAAGGATGGAGTGTCAGTTTGCTGGTGCAGAAGAAAATGTAAGAGACATAAAGAATAAAGAAGACTGCACATGCTTAATTAAAGTCTTAGCAGGTAAAAAGAGAAATAGTGCCAAAGCAGCATTTGAAATTTCAGAACTGTTAAAATTATTCAGAACTGTTAAAATTCAGAATAGTTAAAATTTCAGAACTGATGAAAAACACTGTTCCACAGAGTCAAGAAGCCCAATGAATCCAAAGTAAGATAAATCTACAGTGCTACATGCATACATTAGAGAAGAGAAAAAGTTTCAAATCAGTAATCGAGGTCTTCACCTCAAAACCCAAAGAAGACTAAATTAACCAAAAGCATGCAGAAGGAAGGAAATAATAAAAATTAAAACAAAAATCAATGACATTGGAAAGAGAAAAACAATAGAGAAAATCAATGAAGCCAAGACCTGGTTCTTTGAAAAGATCAAAAAAATTGGCAAATCTCTAGCAAGATTAACAAAGAAAGAAGAGAGAAGACATGAATTACCAACATTAAGAATGAACAGAGACTATCACTACAGATCCTCCAGATATCTAAAGCCTAATAAGGGAACACTACCAACAACTGTACACACATAAATCTGACAACTTAAATGAAATGAACCAATTTCTCAACAAACACATGGCACATGGATCAGAGACAAAGCCCCCAGCTGAGCTTTTCCTGAGGTCCTATCCTAGAAAATCCTGTGTAAGATAAAAGGACTCTTTTTAAGGGTCAGCCAACTCAGCCAACATGAAATAGATCATTTGAATAACCCTGTATTTATTAAGAAAATTGAATCTGTAAATAAAAAAATCTTCCCATAAAAGAAATTTCTAGACCCAGAGGATTTCACAGAAATTTCTACAAACCATTTAAAGAAGAATTACCACCAATTCTATACAGTCTCTTGCCCATCAGAACAGAACATCAGGACAGAACATCTGCCAGTTCATTTTCTTTAGCCAGTATCACTCTGATACCAAAACCAGACAAAGAGAATACAAAAAAGAAAACTACAGATCAATCTCCCTGATCAATACAAATGCAAAAGTCCTTGACAAAATATTAGTATAGATTAGATAACTCTCAAAACTCAACAAGAAAAAAATAAACATTCCAATTAAACACAGGCAATGACATGCAGAGACATTTTGCTGAAGAAGATAGACAGATGGCAGATAAGCACATGAAAAGATGTTCAACATCATTAACCACTGAGGAAATGCAAATTAAAACCACAGTGGGGTATGCCTACATACCTTTGAGAATGACTCAAATTTAAAAAAAATAAAATAACAGTACACCAAATGATGGTGAGGATGTAGAGAAACTGAATCATTCACACATTGTTGGTGGGAATGTAAAATGACCCATCCACTCTGAAAAACAGTTTGACAGTTTCTTTTTTTTTAAGATTTTTTTTTATTCTTATGTTAATCCCCATACATTACATCATTAGTTTTAGATGAAGTGTTCCATGATTCATTGTTCGTGCATAACACCCAGTGCTCCATGCAGAATGTGC
>NW_027758011.1:0-300 GCF_054177405.1 Leptonychotes weddellii
AGAGCTAGAGCTTTTGACTTGCACAAGCTGGGCGATGACACTAGAGGGGCCCCTGTAGGGGGAGGACATGGTATCTATTCATCAACAGTAGCTGGGAAAGAGAAGAGACAAAGTGTTAGGCTTCACCTGAGTTGGGAAGAGGAGGTTATATCTGGGAGTACAGATGGAAAAAGAGAGTTGGGATGAGGTTGGTGGTCCAAAGGAGTTGGAATCCTCCCTGGGTGCCTGGCCTCCGCAAGAGAGCTAAAGCAACTCCTGGGACTATGAGACACCACCACTTTTCACCTGCGTCAAGGAAAT
>NW_027758012.1:0-300 GCF_054177405.1 Leptonychotes weddellii
ATATCTGGACATCGACAAGCAGAAAAGTGACTGCTTTTTGCAAGTAAGGACATGCAGAGTCATGAATCTGCGGGGAGATATAGGAAGATAAACAGAAGGGGGAGTGAGCCTCCATGAAGTGAGCCACTTCTGCTCTGTAGTTCCTCATCTACCGAGGCCACAATGCTCTACCTAGAATTCTGCCTTTTCATTTCCAGAGTCCCTTTCAGAGGGGGATGTCTCTTCCTAGAGCAGACTTGTAAGGGTTCCGATTTTGTGCTCTGGTGTTATATGACTTTCCAAGAACCATCATATGGAGGC
>NW_027758013.1:0-300 GCF_054177405.1 Leptonychotes weddellii
CCTGTAACAAATTATTTTAATCCAATCCTTTAAATTATTAATAGATAAAACAGATAAAAATAATGAATATATAAAAGATTTGATCAATATAGTTTACAAGCTTTATTTATTTATTTATTTATTTTTTAAAGCTTTTACTTAAATTCCAGTTAGTTAACATACAGTGTAATATTAGTTCCAGATGTACAATATAGTGATTCAACACTTCCATTCAACACCCAGTGATGAGCTTGATTTACTGAACTCTGTATACAACTAGTGATATCTCATTTTTATAAAGAAACATGGGATATTTATTTA
>NW_027758014.1:0-300 GCF_054177405.1 Leptonychotes weddellii
CTCACAGTTGTTTATGACAGCAAAAAAACTGGAAATAACCTATGGCAAAAACTGTTTCCTCTGCCTCTTGGGCACACAGCTGGATTACATTTCCCAGACTTTTCTACAGGTAGAGATGATTATGGGACTACATTCTGGGTGATGAAATGTGGGTAGAAGTGATATAAACAGCTTCAGGTTCTAGTCCTTAAATACTTCCGGAGTGATCCTCCATGTTCTCTTATCCTGACATTGGGGAGATACAAAGAATCCAGGGAAGAAAGCCAAAGCCCTAAATAATAATAAAAGTGCTAGAGGGGC
>NW_027758015.1:0-300 GCF_054177405.1 Leptonychotes weddellii
AGCTTGTGAGCAATGCAGAAATCAGGCCCTTCCCCCGATTTACTGAATCAGAATCAGTATTTTCAGGTTCCCCAGGTGATTCTTATAGAGGTTCAAGTTTGAGAAGCACTGGGTTACTTCCTCTTCCAGACCTTACCTTTTATCTTTAACTCTGGGTCCAACTTGGAAACCGGACACTTGCTTCCAGGTAATGTTCTACTCAAATTCAATCCCCAGATTCAGAACGTATTTTGTTCTTCTTTTTTTTTTTTTTTCTTAACATATATTGCATTATTTGTTTCAGAGGTACAAATCTGAGAT
>NW_027758016.1:0-300 GCF_054177405.1 Leptonychotes weddellii
ATTGCAGTAAGAATATTTATGTGCATAGCTGGTTTTTGTTTATTCAAGATTATTCCCTTAGGACATATTCATAAATACAAAATTACTTGGTTAAAAAAAAATAGGGTCAAACTGTAGGCCGATGGGCTTGAATCAAATCCTGTCATTGACTGCCTGTATTATTTTCAGGTAGCTGACTAAACCCTTCAAGCATTTTTTTTTAAACATTTCCTTTTATTTTTTTGCAAAATAGGAATAATAACATCATCTGTATTATAAAGTCCCTGTGATAAGTAAATGAGGTAATCCAAATGCAGTGCC
>NW_027758017.1:0-300 GCF_054177405.1 Leptonychotes weddellii
CATACATATTAATTAGAATCATCTGGAGGGCTCTGAAAACTTGCTGACACCTGGGGTTCTGGTTGCATTCTGGGTCCTGGGAGTTTTAAAAGCTCCCTAGGTGGGCGCCTGGGCGGCTCAGTTGGTTAAGCGACTGCCTTCGGCTCAGGTCATGATCCTGGAGTCCCAGGATCGAGTCCCGCATCGGGCTCCTTGCTCAGCAGGGAGTCTGCTTCTCCCTCTGACCCTCCCCCCTCTCATGCTCGCTCTCTCTCTCTATCTCATTCTGTCTCAAATAAATAAATAAAATCTTAAAAAAAA
>NW_027758018.1:0-300 GCF_054177405.1 Leptonychotes weddellii
CCAAATGGGAGACTGGTCACCCTCTGAGGTTCCTTTTAATACTAAGATTCTAAAGGGGGAAAAAAGCACAGACCAATTGTGCTGAGCTAAAAGCAGCTCAAAAGAACTAAAAGGAGGCTGTCCCAGGAAGGGAGAAGCAAAGGAATATGCCTCACATTTTGGAAGCGAAGAATCCTTCATTCCGTTTTCAAGTTGAATACATGAAGGCAAATAACAACAGTAAATCTTTTTTTTTTTTTTTAAGATTTTATTTATTTATTTGAGACAGAGAGAATGAGAGAGAGAGAGCACATGAGAGGG
>NW_027758019.1:0-300 GCF_054177405.1 Leptonychotes weddellii
TACCATTTTTTTCCTGTCTTTGAATCTCTGTATTCAAAGAATCTGAGGAGATTTGGATTGGTGTAGTTTGAGTCAAGTAATTGCTACTTGGCTAAAAAAACTTCACTGGCGATGGCAAGATTTCATTCCTTTTGATGGCTGCATAATATTCCAGTGTGTGTGTGTGTGTGTGTGTGTGTGTGTGTGTGTGTGCGCGCGCGCCACATCTTCTTTATCCATTCATCTGTCGATGGACATCTTAGCTCTTTCCATAGTTTGACTATTGTGGACATTGCTGCTATAAACATCGGGGTGCACGTA
>NW_027758020.1:0-300 GCF_054177405.1 Leptonychotes weddellii
CTCTAGTTCCATCCACATCATTGGAAATAGTAAGATTTCATTTTTTTTTTAATGGCTAATATTCCATTTGTGTGTGTGTGTATATATATTATATATATGTATATATATATATATCTTTATTTGTTCATCTGTCAGTGGACATCTGGGCTCTTTCCATAGTTTGGCTATTGTGGACATTGTTGCTATAAACATTGGGGTCTGGTGCCCCTTTGGATCACTATGTTTGTATCCTTTGGATAAATACCTAGTAGTGCAATTGCTGGGTCGTGGGGTAGCTCTATTTTCAACTTTTTGAGGAAC
>NW_027758021.1:0-4180 GCF_054177405.1 Leptonychotes weddellii
ACAGTCGCATATACTGCTGATCGGAATGCAAACTGGTATTGCCTTCCAGGAAAGGAATTTGGTGACACGTAACAAACCTACAAATGCATTCACCTTTTGACCCAGCAATCTTCTATCTAGGAATGTACCTGAAAGATAAACCTCCAACATTATAAAATGGAATATGCCGAAGGTATTTACTGGAGCACCATTTGTAACTGCAAGATACTCTAAACAACTTAAATGCCCACGCACAGGACTGGTTGACTAAACCATGGGGCATCCACACCATGAAATACTACATAGCTGTTAAAAGGAATAAGGACCATCTCTTATAAACTGGGATGAAGCAGTCTTCAGAAAATATGAAGTGAATAAAGCAAACTATAAAACAGTATCAATGTCACCTCATATGAAAGAAAGAAGGGAAAACAAGAAAATATAGACTTGTTTATCTAAGGGGAAAAGAATGAAAGGAAGGAGAAATCAGAAACCAAGGAGACTGATTACCCTCAGTGGGTGGGGAAACAGGATGGAATGGATCAGGGTGGGGATGGGATAGGAGAGAGTGGCTGGTAGCAACATTTAACTGAGGACATCTTTTTTATATATAATTTTGACTTTTAGAACTGTGTTAACATACCACATTCTCAAAAACAAATTAACAAAATCAGCAAAGTTGGAAGAACACCCAAATTTGAATACAAACACAACAAATGAACCTAACTGTATTTCAAATAAATAACATGGACACACTGAAGAGGAGATAGAACCAACCTTAGCAACTTCTGGATATGATATTTTGACTACATACCTTTGGGCTAAAGACAAAAAGAAGGTAAACAAAGGTTCAACTCCCATTAGCAAATATTTTAAAAAGAGATTTACTAAGATGTAATTTACAGACCATAAAGTTTGCCCATTTCACGTACAGCAGATTTACTTCTCACAGTGGCATGGGTTAGCAATTTTAAAACTGTGTGTATTCTAGGATTAAATACTATGTGTATTCTAGAAATACATTGTGGACGGGAGCAGGATGGGAGTAGTTTTCTCCCTGTTAGATAAGGGGGTTACAAATATGGAAAGGGGGAGGCTGCAGGGAAGCCTGTAGTGCTGGATAAAACTGGAAATGTCAGTAAAGATGCCTGGTTTTTAATATATGCAGTGATGCAGGTAGACAAGAATAGATACAGATGCATGTGTGTGTGTGAACAAAAACATGCATTTCCTATTTCTGTCAATTGAGAAGATCTAGAAGCAATGACCAAACAGTAGCAGTGAACACACCCAGCTCCCAGATCTTGGTTTATAAATACTCCATTTATAAATACTAAAACCAACCAGACTTCCTAAGAAAAAGGGCTGACTGTAGGGCTAGGGGAGGAAAAGTAAAAGTTGAGCCTGGAACATACTGCTGTGTCAGAAAGCAAGTGATGGGCACCTGCCAGAAGGACATAGAAGGCAGCCTGACGGAGCCCCCAAATGGCCAAATCTAAGACAATTTGAGCATCAAAATAAATAATAGTAAAAGAATTACTATTAACAAATAGTATTATTTACTAATAAATAGAATAAGCCTTCATGATTCCATGCTGATACAAATTCATAAATACAGGGGGTAGAAAGGAAAGCCTGTCTTTAAAGTAGAGCGTCATCTAATAAATGTAAGGAATGATGGAATTAGAAATCACCAGCATGATAGTTGTAGGCACGAATTCCCAATGGATACTAAAACTACTCAGTACAGGTGCAAGTTGGTTTGAAAGGAGGATATTCATTTAATGGCAGAATATTTCCTCACAATGTACTTCTTACAAAATTAGAAACAGAGCAATAGTAACTTCGTAGTGGAGGAACCTGAAAGATACTACCTTAACCATATGCTGAAGTTAACATCACCAGTAAAGGGTCAAACTGACATCGTCTGCTATGGAGACAACACATCTCTTCTGTGGTCTTCCTGCTGATGAACCCAAATTGACTGTCATTCCACAAAATAACTGACCTATACTCTTCAAAATAACCCATACTCTTCCAAAATGTCATAAGAGACAAAAAAAGAAGAAAAAGCAAAGAATAAGCCTACAGAACTGTTCCATTTTAATGAAAACTGAGCAACCTGACAATTAAGTAAATCCTGTGATCCCAGACTGGACCATGAAACAGGGAGAAGACATTTTTATTTCTTTTGCTATAAAGGATATTACTGGGACAACTGGCATAATTTGAATAAGGTCTGGGGTTAGGAAACAGCATTGTGTCAATGTTAATTACATATTTAAATAATTATATCTTTATTTTTAGGAAACATACACTGAAGTGTTTGGAGGTAAAAAGGCAGTATGTCTACAACTCACTCTAAAATAGTTCTGGGAAAAACCATTATGTATACATATGGAAAGAGCAGGATAAAGCAAGTGTGATTAAGACATTATCATTTGGGGAATCTGGAAAGAGGATATTCGGGAATTCTTTGCACTATTTTTGCAACTTTCCTGTAAGTCAGAAATTATTTCAAAATAAGGTTTTAGAAGACGAGTCAAACTGTACATGTTAGATCCGTGCATTTCAGTGTATGTAAAATATAACTCAACCTTGAAAATTTTTTTTTTTTTTAAGATTTTATTTATTTATTTGAGACAGAGAGAATGAGAGAGAGAGCACATGAGAGGGGGGAGGGTCAGCGGGAGAAGCAGGCTCCTTGCTGAGCAGGGAGCCCGATGCGGGACTTGATTCAGGGACTCCAGGATCATGACCTGAGCCAAAGGCAGTCGCTTAACCAACTGAGCCACCCAGGCGCCCAACCTTGAAAATTTTAATGACAAAGATTTTTCAAGTAGGAGAATGCTGTGAGTACTGTCAAACACTGCCAATAAATATGTCAATTGGAATATTTTCGAAAGCCAGTGCAACTATGGTAAAGAATCCAGAAAGAGGTCTGAACTGTTTGACCCTGTAATTCAATACCTAGGACTTTATTCTAAAGAAATATTCTGGAATATACATATAAACAAAACAATTTATGTGCAGTGCTCTCCATCCCAGCATTCACCACAGCAGCAAAGACATGATCATGTTAATCAAAATGTTAATCAACAAGGGAGTGAATAAATTATGACAAATATATAATGATATCTTGTACAGCCACTGAAATAGTGGTTTCAAAACTGGAAAATAATGATTGGGTGCTTACAATGAGCCAAAGAAGTAAAAGTGATTTTTTTTTCAGAGGAATATTTAATAACATGGAAAATATTCACTATAAGATGAAAGGAGAAAAGGAGGCCATAAAAATGCATGTTCAGTGTGGTCCCCATTTTGTCTTTCTAAAAATTATATGAATGGAGAAAAGATCAGGACAAAATACTGTGAATGATAGGACTTATAGTCTACTTACACGCTCTGCTTTTTATCTTTCTAAATTTTAAAAATGATCTAAAATGAGCACGCATTATATCTATGATGAAAAAATACTAAACCTTAATAAAATATTTTCTATAGTAAAATATCTTGAATGGGCAATCCAAAGTGTCTCGTCGTAGTAACAGCCTATATGTAATCCATTTAAACAAATTTTAAGTATTATAATTCTAGATAAGTAAATATATATCTCCATAAAAAGAAGCAAGACAGCCATTGAGAAAGCACTTAGCAATTTTAAGGCATTTCTATGAATTTCAAATTGAGAAGAAATGAGTAATTTATTTCATCAGAACTGTCAGCAAATCATGATATTCTGACATTTTGCAAAATAGTTATTTCCTGATCTCATGATTCTGATATTGTTCTAGGAAATGACTCTTACATATTACACACTATTGTCATTTTTTGTGTTATTTGGCAAAGAAGTTATGCCTGACATTTCTTTTTTTTTTTTTATTCTTATGTTAATCCCCATACATTACATCATTAGTTTTAGGTGAAGTGTTCCATGATTCATTGTTTGTGCATAACACCCAGTGCTCCATGCAGGATGTGCCCTCCTCAATACCCACCACCAGGCTAACCCATCCTCCCACCCCCCTCCCCTCTAGAACCCTGTTTGTTTTTCAGAGTCCATCGTCTCTCATGGTTCGTCTACCCCTCCGATTTCCCCCACTTCATTCTTCCCCTCCCGCTACCTTCTTCTTCTTCTTTTTTCTTAACATATATTGCATTATTTGTTTCAGAGGTACAGATCTGAGATTCAACAGTCTTG
>NW_027758022.1:0-300 GCF_054177405.1 Leptonychotes weddellii
CCCATCTCAGTATGAGGAGGCTTTGCAAGATGAAGAAGAGAGAGCCCGAGCCAGAATTTCAGCCAGGTCTGTCTCTGCTTCTGTGGCCACTGCAAGTTCTCGTGCCAAGTCCATTCATTTCTCTTTGTCCTAGAGAAGCCGGAGGCAGGTTTTGCACTTTGTGTTTGTAAAAGGGCAGTTAGTGTTCATAGAATTTAGGTCTGAGTTGGGGCTGAAAGGAACACACTGTATGTGCTTATGTGTTCCTATATTATTGTGTAACTTGAAAATTTATTCTTTTTTAACATATGTATTTGTTCA
>NW_027758023.1:0-300 GCF_054177405.1 Leptonychotes weddellii
AAAATTTATTTAGTGAGTTATCTTAAAATGCAAATAATGAATTATTAGTAAAATTAATACTTATCTAGTTCATTTTTTTCCCTAACATGTATACCCTCTTTGACCCAGCCAGTGTTCAGCAAAAATAAATAAGCTAATACTAAATATTTCTTTGTCATTACATATGTTCTTTTCAATATGTTTTCATGCGATACCTCACATAAGGCACTACAGCAGGTAGTGGAGGGACTGAAAGATAAATGATGACCTCTGCTCTCTGAAATTAATGGGATGGTCACATAACCTTATGTAGCGATAACC
>NW_027758024.1:0-300 GCF_054177405.1 Leptonychotes weddellii
CATACATGCCCCCGTTTCTTCTTCCTAAAAGCAAGGACGGTGCTGAGCAGGGCCTGAGTGAGGCTCCGGGGAGACATTTGCCCTGCAGTGGTTTTGCCGTGGCCACGGAAGGAGCCGGAGCCTCTGGCCGGCCAGCCTGCAGACGGGGACGAACTGAAAGGCCAGAGGGAGGCCTGGCCGAGGGCGAGGCAGGGGCCCGTGTGTCGTTGTGATGCGGATCCACCAGGGAGGAAAGAGACCGGACGTGGGGTCAGCGCGTCGGAGGCCTGATGTCCCGAGCGTGGACAGCAGGACCAAGGG
>NW_027758025.1:0-300 GCF_054177405.1 Leptonychotes weddellii
CCCTAAGCAGCAGGGAGTTACCCTAGCAGATGACCTTCAGACTTAATGCAACATCTTCCCTGGGTCTCCAGCCTGACAGCCTGCCCTGTAGATTTTGGATTTGCCAGCCTCCATAATCACATGAGCCAATTCCTTAAAATAAAACTTTGTCTATATGCATATTTCATTGGTTCTGTTTCTCTGGAGAACTCTGACTAATTCAATGCACATTCACTTGAGACTTGTTTATAATAGTGAGCTATTTCAACATACTAAATGTCCACCAATTGGGAGCTGGTTAAATATCTATCTAAAATGAAA
>NW_027758026.1:0-300 GCF_054177405.1 Leptonychotes weddellii
ATTGTGAATGCGTTCCGGAACCTTGAGGGCCCTTCCGGCTCTGAGGCAGGAAAGAGCGGGACCTGAGACAAACTCCTGCCTCAGTGTCCCCACGGTGGCTCTGGCGCAGAGCGGTCCCTGCCGATGTCTTAGCCTCTCTGAAATCCAGGCTACTTGCCTGTGAAGTTCAAGTCCTGGGACCGCTGCGAGGAATACATCAGCAGGAAAAGCATAAACAGCACTCAGCAAGAACCTGGCTGCTATGGGCGGATGTTTGTGTCCCCCGCGTGCCTATGTTGAGGTGCTGGTATTAGGAGGGGG
>NW_027758027.1:0-300 GCF_054177405.1 Leptonychotes weddellii
CCAAACACATGCCGTCTCAGCCTCCCATTGGCCCGGCTTCTCCAGCGCTTGTGCCCGGACCTGGGAGCTGGGCACCAACTTTAAAAAGGCTGCGATTGTGATGCTGGAGCTCCCAACTCAAATTCTATTAAAATGAAAAAGTGAATACCTTTCAGTGAACATGTACCAGATGCAAAACAAGTGATCTGGTGGGTTTTTGCTTTAGGATATCCTAAGAATCCTTAGAATACCATGTCATTTTTTTTTTTTTCTCATGGGAAATATTTGTGACACCAATGCTTTGGAAAAAGTGTGAAATGA
>NW_027758028.1:0-300 GCF_054177405.1 Leptonychotes weddellii
GTGACCGTTGATGGCATGCAAGATTCATTCATGGCAAGATTCATGCTCTGCTCCTGTAGGGGAGGTAAAGTAGTAATCTCTTTCTCTGTCTCTGTCTCTGTCACACACACACACACACACACACGTTTTAGACCAGGCTTCAAGGGGCCATAGCCATCACCTAATCCAGGAATAACAGAGGTGTGGCATAAGAGATATTCGTCACTTATTCCTCCTTTAATGGCAGATGTGAGTAATCAATCATGACACAAATTTCCTGCTAAGACTACCTATTCTCTGATGTAGAAAAGGGAGAGTCCA
>NW_027758029.1:0-300 GCF_054177405.1 Leptonychotes weddellii
CCAGGCTCACAGAATGAGGCAGCTTTGATTACACAAAAGCAAAAACAGTTAAGTCAGGTTTTACAAATGACAAAGTGACTTTGTAGGACATCTAGAAAATATATCACATCCCACAGGGCCCCTTGCAAGCTCACTGGAAAGTTCTCATGGTTGGTTTTCATTTACTCAACAAATATTTGTTAAGTACCTAACGTTTGCTATGGGTATATGGGTATAGAATGCAAAGGTGTTTGTCTCCTTATATCATGTAGAATAGAGACGATTCTGTTTTCAGCTCCTATGAATGTCCTCTCTTTTGAA
>NW_027758030.1:0-300 GCF_054177405.1 Leptonychotes weddellii
ACTGGGTGTTGTGCACGAACAATGAATCATGGAACACTTCATCTAGAACTAATGATGTAATGTATGGGGATTAACATAAGAATAAAAAAAAAGAAAAAAGAAAAAAAAAAAAGAAATTTCAATGTTGGGATGCCTGGGTGGCGTAACTGGTTAAGTGTCCCACTCTTGGTTTCGGCTCAGGTCCTGATCTCAGGGTCATAAGATCCAGGCCCACATTGGGCTCATGCTCAGTGGGGAGTCTACTTAAGACTCTCTCTCCCTCTCTCACTCCACCCTACACCCCTCGCTCTCTCTCTCTCA
>NW_027758031.1:0-300 GCF_054177405.1 Leptonychotes weddellii
ACCCTCAGTTTGTTTTTCAGAGTCCATCGTCTCTCATGGTTCGTCTACCCCTCCGATTTCCCCCCTTCACTCTTCCCCTCCTGCTACCTCCTTCTTCTTCTTTTTTTTTTTCTTTCTTAACATATATTGCATTATTTGTTTAGGAGGTACAGATCTGAGATTCAACAGTCTTGCACAATTCACAGCGCTTTGGGACTGGCTTTATTTACAGTATATAAGCCTGCCTCATTCTTCACCCAAACAGCAAAAGCACTGAAGAAATCTACAAGAGCACCCTGGAAATCTACATCATATGTGAGT
>NW_027758032.1:0-4180 GCF_054177405.1 Leptonychotes weddellii
TGTAAACACTCCAGTCAATTGTCCATATAGGAGTACAAGAAGGAGTTTGTTTCTGATGGTCTGAAGTTACACGGCTATAAAACTACAGATTAAAAGACCATGGTTAATTTTAATGATATTGCAATTAATACCAGCAATAGCACTGAAGGAAATGTGGACAGTTAAAATAATTTAATGTTTTACTGCTGTTCTAGATGGAAAATAAACCAACAGCTATGTATTTTGCTTACATACCTATAGGACTGATCCTTGTTAATGCTTTTGTGGTTTTCATAGTTTAGAAATTATAAAAGCAGTAAGGATCCCTCACTTCTGGAGAAGCTTACACTTTCTAAGCATCCTTATGTTATCTTCTGCTGTGGTTATTAGAAAACATTTTTTCTCTGGTTAATATAGTTTCTGTTTTTTTTTTTTTTTACTTAAATGACCCCTTGGATCTTATTTTAACAACGGACATGATTCATCTGAAAACTTTTTCTTTAAGGTCAGGTACTAAATTCTAAACTCTAAAAACTGAGAGATTGTCACTGCACCCAAATCATCTTTAGCATCTCTAGGTGGAAGTGTAATAGCACTAAGTTATGCTCCTTTATTTTGCTTGTGTAAACTATGGAATGAACATATGACCAAAATATGGATGCCAGCAATAATTAGTGGGGGTTGTATGTTCTAATGTTCTCAAAATTGCTCTACTATATTGAAAGAGTTGCTTTGTTTGACAGGCATACCATGTAGGAAGAAATTACAAAACAAAATCTTTTTCTCCCCGTTTGGGAGAATAATTACCACAAATTTACTTTTTCAGGGTAGAAACTTGCTCATCTCTAAGGGATAGACTACTGAACCATTAGTAAAACAGCTAACAGAGTTTATTATTAGTTTTGAATAAAACAGACAACATTCCAGGCATGCAACTAGAATCAATGCTCAGTTGACTAGTTGACAAAGTAGAATTTTGAAAAATCATCTGGCCAGTATTTGTACTAGATAAGAGGTAAATACTTTGCCACAGCACAATTAAAACATGGTCTATTAAAAAAATAATAAAACATGGTCTAGAACAAAGAGAAAGGAAATAAAGCTCTTCCTATATACAATATTAATGACAGGTTTATGAGAATTTTAGTTGTTCTCCTTGTGAGTACTCAATGGCAAACATTCTGGTTCTAAAAAAGAGTGCTGTGTTAAGTATTATAAAACACAGATAAGGTGAATCAAAGAATGACATTGAGAAGTTGGAGAAGCCCTGTCCACTGATTTAGATAATGCCACAGCGTAAAGACTGGCTTCATTCAAAGTTACTCAATGGAAGACATCATGATGAGATCTCACTGGTGAGGGTCCTATCAGGTCTGCTAAGTGCTAATATGACCTGTAAATGGCACAGTCTTCTGTCAAGGATACATGTCTTCAATGGTAGGAGAAATTGGCCCTGTTTATCCACTTCTGTTTTTACTATTTTACTATTTTTTCTTCGATAAAGGGACCCCTGACCTGCTTCACACCTCTCATGGTCATAGCTTTTTGAGAACTACAGGAGAATATTTTGAGACTACTTGGACAAGTGATGGACATTCTGTGGATTGCTGATAACTAGGAGCCGATTTTCCCAGAGGTATTGCAACTTTTCAGGCTTACCACAAGTGAGTCCCATTCTGTGACAATTCGTAGGACTCAATACATTCTGTAATGCTACAAATTTCAACCTGTCCGTGTTCAACTAAAGTTTGTGCTTCTGATGTCACTTGTTTGTTCTCAAGACTGTTTTGATTTGTTACCCAACTTTTGCATCAACATGGATGGAACTGGAGGAGATTATGCTAAATGAAATAAGTCAAGCAGAGAAAGTCAATTATCATATGGTTTCACTTATTTGTGGAACATAAAGAATAGCATGGAGGACATTAGGAGAAGGAAGGGGAAAATGAAGGGAGGGGAGAATCGGAGGGGGAGACGAACCATGAGAGACTATGGACATTGAGAAATAAACTGGGGGTTTTAGAGGGGAGGGGGTGGGGGGATGGGTTAGCCTGGTGATGCGTATTAGGGAGGGCACATACTGCATGGAACACTGGGTGTTATACACAAACAATGAATCGTGGAACACTACATCAAAAACTAACAATGTACTGTATGGTGACTAGCATAACATAATAATAAAAAAGAAATATTATCAGCATTTCATTAAAAAATTACCAATGAAAACAAACCTATGACTTCATGTACCAAGAACAGAGACTGTAGAACTTCTGTACTGATAACCACTCTTCTAGAAATCAATTTAACTGTCTTTCCCTCAGGAAATAAGGTCTTACTTGACACTTCTCATACATGGCAGAAGTTGAGGAGAACTGCTTCTCCTTTTGCTTTAGGTGAAGAAGTTCAGCCTAGATACCTGTAGGATTGATGGTTTGGTAGAAGTTGCTATATTGTTTTACCTGAACTTTCAATATTGAAGAGAATTGTGAAATATATAATATTTAAAGCAACACATTTTCTTACTCATAAATGTATACAACTACAGGATTTAGGTCATAGTTGCTGGCCTATTCTTTTCAAAAATAAATTTGTATGATTTGTAAATTGTCAAATTTATATGGACAAGTTTTGATAGTGTTCTCTTTGATATTTTAGTATGTTCAATATATGTTCTTAATATAGAATTACTTTTCTTTGCCATTCCTTGTATCCTTTTATCCTATAATCTAAGGTGAACTTTAGCTCTCCCAGATTATCACTGTTATAGCTTGTTAATTCTGAGTAAGTTATGATTTTCATTTCTAAAATTAAATATGGCATTGTCCTAGTCGCAATTGTACAACTTCCACTAGTATTGAATTATCACTGGGATCTAGGGACATAGTTTCTTCTGACATCCAGGGATAATAATGACTTCTACCCAACTTCTACAAGATATTTTGAAGTTTCCACATTAACAGAAATGCATTTTTCCAAAGTATGTGAGATAAAATTTCTATTCTAGTCTGACTTACTCAAATTTGCAAAAAATTATGCTGAGAAATCTGAAATAATGATTGAGAACAATAGATTGGATTTAGGAATTTGGAACCACTGTTATTTTTAATAAGAGGGAGACTTGTGTGGCAGCTTTGGAAGCTACTACATAAGATAAATGCATTTTGTCATTTCCAGAGGAAAGTAATGGTGGTGATGAGAGGAATCATTTGAAGGAACTAGAATTACTACATAGTAATTGCCTCAGTTTATCTAAAATTCTGTCATTCATTAAAAGGAGTAGTCATATAGATATGCATAATTAAAGTGTTAGAATAGTTTTAACATAGTGGACAGTATTCTTTTCAGAAATTAAATGTGAAGTGATATGACGTAATGGCTGGGCTTGTGGGATTTAGACTCACATATAACTTGACTCAATCTGGAAGGCACCATTTACTTGCTTTGTGTCCTTGCCAAAGTTGTTTAACATCACCCATCATTTTATTCTTTCCATCTGTAGGAATGCAAGGGGCACTCAAATTACCGAGATGATGTGAGAATTAAATATAAATATGTATAAAAAGCCCTTTATAATTCTGGGTGCAAAATGAAATGCTCAAAATTTGCTTAGTAAATATTAGTCATTTTTATTGCAACATGGTGAGTTCTCTGTCACTAGTCCATAAAGAAGCACTGCTTATCAGACTGTGGTAGAATGTGAATTAATGCAGAACTTTAGATAGATAGTTGTCCTTTAAAGTCCATTCTGGGGGTGCCTGGGTGGCTCAGTCGGTTAAGCATCTGCCTTCGACTGAAGTCATGATCTTAGGGTTCTGGGATCAAGCCCTGGTTTGGGCTCCCTGCTCAGTGGGGAGTCTGTTTCTCTCTCTCCCTCTGCCTTTTCACCCTCTGCTGTGCTCTCTCTCTTAAATAAATACATAAATAAAATCTTTTTTAAAAAGTCCATTCTGAATCTGAGATATTACATTTATATTGATATAATGTATAATAGTTATCTAAAAGTAGAAATATGTGGGTGCCTGGGTGGCTCAGTTGGTTAAGCGACTGCCTTCGGCTCAGGTCATGATCCTGGAGTCCCGGGATCGAGTCCCGCATCGGGCTCCCTGCTCGGCAGGGAGTCTGCTTCTCCCTCTGACCCTCCTCCCTCTCATGCTCTCTGTATCTCATTCTCTCTGTCTCAAATAAATAAATAAAAAATCTT
>NW_027758033.1:0-300 GCF_054177405.1 Leptonychotes weddellii
GAAGTTAATGCCTTGAAAAGAAGTTAATTAGAGGAACTAAGAAGGGTATTCAGATCATGCCTGATGAAAAGCCAAAATCAAAGTTCTGCTGAGGTTCTGAGCAATCAACTTTCAAGTAAACTGACTTCTTAACCAAATATCTTCAGATGTATTTTCCCATTGGTTTCCTTATCTATCATCCCATACAAACATCGGACCCGTGGGGCATAGGCAAGGCAAGAAAACCAATGCGAGTTCCAACAGGAACTTCCACAGGGGGCGAGGGGACAGGGGGTCCTGTCTATCTGGTTTATTATCATA
>NW_027758034.1:0-300 GCF_054177405.1 Leptonychotes weddellii
GACCAAGGTTCAGAAAATGATCTGCGAAAATTATTCTATTTATAACCCCACATCTACTAGGTTTAAATGTAACATCGAGTCTGTTGTATGAATCAGGATTGTAACATTTATACCAGAATGTATGCGTCATTTGTAATATTTTGAAAGCCCTCATATTTATATTTATAAAATAATAGCACAGATACTAGATAGAAACCCAATGGTGTTTATATATCTTAAATTAGTAATAATGGGTGCTATATAATTGTCAGTTACCACCCGTTGCTTTCTGGGATCTTTTTCACTGCTCCCTATGGTTCC
>NW_027758035.1:0-300 GCF_054177405.1 Leptonychotes weddellii
AAAAAATGGTCATTTTAATACAGAAAAAACAAACCATTTGAGAGAAGAATCCAGTACTTTAATGATGGAAACACTCAACAACTAGGAAAACCCATAGTCAACATATTTAACAGTAAAAAAGTAAAAGAATCATCCTAAGATAAGGAACAAGACAAGGATGTCTACTCTCACCCCTTCTAACCAACATCATACTTGAGGTTCTAGTCAGGACAATAATGTAAGAAAAAGAAATAAATGGTGTTCAGATTGGAAGGGAAGAACTAAAACAACCTTTATTCATAGATGGCATAATCCTGTATA
>NW_027758036.1:0-300 GCF_054177405.1 Leptonychotes weddellii
ACTTCTAAAAATCTGTCTCTCTCTCTGCTTTTAGTTTAGTTTTTAATGTCTAGGGAATCTGGCGGTTTACACTTTACTACACAACTCTTCCTTCTCAGGAATCTCTCCTCTCCTGGCTTCTGTGACACCTACCACTTCAGATTCACCTACTTTTCTGAGTCTTCTCTCCCAGTTTTTTTTTTTTTTAATTTACTCCTTTATCTTTGCTGTTTGTCTATACTCTTTCTTATCCTGATCTTTAGATATTTTTTTATTCTACAGGCTTTTGCATTCAGCTGATGTCTTTTCTTCTTTATTTAT
>NW_027758037.1:0-300 GCF_054177405.1 Leptonychotes weddellii
CTGCTGGTCCGTTCTCGTTCCCGCAGGTGAGAGGGCCGCTGGGTCGAATGTAAGCTCCAGCACATCACGTTGTTTTCACCAAAGGCAGCTCTTGCAAACCATTCACTTTCAGCCACGGGGCCCAGGGAGCTGCCCTGCCTGCGGTAGAGAAATCCGGGCCCCCGTCCTGCTGTGCGTGCCAGCCAGCCTGCCCCCGGCTCTGCCCAGCACGTAGCAGCTCAGCACTGCCCCCTCTCTGGTCGCGGGCACCTCGCCCCCGGGGAGTGGAGACCTTGCCTCCACACCGGGCTCTGGAAGGCA
>NW_027758038.1:0-300 GCF_054177405.1 Leptonychotes weddellii
CCCCGCTCGAGCAACATTCACACTGCCATCAAAGCAGCAGGCGTCCTAGGATGGGCAACGGGACAACCTACCTCGCAGGGCGCGCGGTGAGGTGTAGTGATCGCTCCCGGTGCCGGGCAGCTCAGGTGACAGGAGCTTTCCAAAGACACCCTGGGTCCAAAAAGCAAGGTTCCGAACTCACTATTTGGAATTGCCCATGTATGAGCAAAGATGACAGCCTGCTCACATTTCTCCTTTGATGACACTTTCACAGTGAACTATCACCGGAGGGGCCCTAGGAAGTGATCATCGGTGCCCCAA
>NW_027758039.1:0-300 GCF_054177405.1 Leptonychotes weddellii
CCATTAATGATTCAGTAATTCCACTATCAGGTATTTACACAAAGAAAAGAAATCAGTAATTCAAAAGGATATATACACCCATTTGTTTATTGCAGCATTATTTACAATAGCCAAGGTATGAAGGCAACCCAAGTATCCATCCATAAGTGAATGGATAAAGAAAATGTGGTGTATATATGTAATACATATACATATATATAGTGAGTACACACATATATGTATACAATGAAATATTAGTCATAAAAAAGAATGGCATCTTGTTATTTACAACAACATGGATGGATCTGGAGGATATAATAC
>NW_027758040.1:0-300 GCF_054177405.1 Leptonychotes weddellii
TAAAAAATAAATAAAAGGAATTCTCAAATTATACTGATGTTTAAGGATCGATGATAAACTTGACACCATCAAGCTCCTGACATCATCACACCAGATACTTTCTTAAAAGGAGAAGACAGTGGGGGCACCTGGGTGGCTCAGCCAGTTAAGCATCTGCCTTCAGTTCCTGTCATGATCCCAGGGTCCTGGGGTCGGCCTCCCTGCTCAGCGGGGAGTCTGCTTCTCCCTCTCCTTCTTCCCCTCCCCCTCATGCTCTCTTTGTCTCTCAAATAAATAAAGAAAATCTTTAAAAAAAAAAAA
>NW_027758041.1:0-300 GCF_054177405.1 Leptonychotes weddellii
AATAGAAAAGCAAGTAAACCAGGTTTTGGCAAAGAGATGGAAGAACAGAATCTAGTGATCAAAGATCAATGTACTGGAGTTAAAACTTGGGAGGTAGAAAAGTTCTGAGTCCCAGCAAAATTCCTCCAGCGTATTTGCACTTTTTTTTTTTTTGCTCTTTTCTCTTTCTTTTTTTCCCATTTTCCCTTCACTTCACTCGGAACCAAGCTTTTTTCTTTACCCCTTTCTGAAACAAGGATACTCGTCAAGAGCTTTAAATGCAGGAGTGACGTGACTCGATATGTTCAGAGCAGCAAGAGA
>NW_027758042.1:0-300 GCF_054177405.1 Leptonychotes weddellii
CCTTAAGGCTAAACAACAATGATAACTGCAACAATATACATCTAGCATTCAGACTGCGAACATAATTAGAATTTTAATTAACTAATTAATTAACTAATTAGTACACAGAATTATAAGGAGTTTCACAGGTACTGTCATTTCAACAACTAGGAAAGCAAATAATATGCATAAAACTTGTACTAAATTCTTAAGCTAAAAAAATTGAGCAAATTTTTAAAAATCTCATTCTTCTATATTTTATACCATTCTTTCATAAAAATACCATTAAAATCACCCATGTTCTTTCATTAAAACAAGAAA
>NW_027758043.1:0-4179 GCF_054177405.1 Leptonychotes weddellii
AATATATAGTTGATTCATTAATGTTGAAATGATGGCCAGCAGCACTATAACTCAAGACTTCATAAAGCTTATCTAACATGCATTTTTTTTTTCTGTAATGTACATCGCAATCTTCTTGTGCTTAGGGACACTAGCCAGCACTTTGAGCACTTCACTCAGACACCATTTTAAAGAGCAAAATCATAAACAAAAGTATGAAAACAATGGAACTAAACCACAAAAAGGACTCTTGCTTATAGTATGAAAGCTAAAACAAGAAAGTAAAGCATTGCCTTTTGGAATCCAGTTGGGGACGTAAGCATAAGGAGAGTCAAATTTTCCCCTGCTCTGCATGTATACACAGACTATCATAAAAACACGGTAAGTATTGGCTTTAGGGTTACAAAAAAAGTTTTGAAGGTAGATAAATTCATGAATATGAAATCTTTGAATAATGGGAATTAACTGTGTAGGTGTTATAGACTGAACTTTATTCCTCCAAAATTCACATGTTGAAGCTCTAACCCCCAGTATCTCAGGATGTGACTGCATTCATTGATAGGGCCTTTAAAAGATAATTAAGCTAAAATGAGACTGTTAAGGTGGTCCTTAATCCAATCTGACTGGTGTCCTTATAAGAAAAGATTAGGACACATAGAGACAAACACTAGGGATGCATGCACACAGACAAAAGACCATGTGAGTACATGGTGAGAAGGCTGCTATCTGTAAGCCAGGGACAGCAGTCTCAGGAGAATTCAAACCTGTTATCACCCTAATCTAGGATTTCTAACCTCCAGAATTGTGAGAAAATAAATATTTGTTGTTTGAGCCACTCAGCCCATGATATTTTGTTGTGGTAAATTAATATACTAGGCTTAAGTCTTTCCTATTTTTTTTCTTTTTTTTACATTTCCAAGGCCAATAAACAATCATATGTGTTTATATGATTTGATTTTTTGATGGTATTTGATACACTGGACTGGTTATTTTCTTAAAATATTCTCCTTTGCTGGCTGTCACTTTCATCTAGTTTATTCCTTTCTTTTTTCGTTATGAGACCCTCTTCATTCACAGGGCTCATAAACATTGCTATGACCTGGAGAACTAAATTAATCTCTCTGCTCTTATAATTCTATAAATTAAACCTTTTTATACCATGGTTCATAATCTCTCTAAAATCTGTCTCCTGTCTCATTTGACATTTAACACATTCCCCCCATTGTTAACTATGATTGAGCCACACAGACAAGTCTGTCCTTCAAATTGGCCTTTGGTACATGCTGCCACTCTGCCTGAAGCAGTCACCCCAGGACGGTGAATGGCTAACTTTTCTAAGGGGCTCCTAGCACTCCTCCCTTTAATCAGATCCCCTCTATCACATACTAGATTTTACTTCTTTCAATACATTGGAAGTTATTCACATTTGTTCTATTTATCTATTTACTTACTTATATGGTGTTTACTTGTCTTTCTTCTCTAGAGTATTAGGTCTGTAAAAGAAGAAGATGTTTAAAAGAATGGGGCTATGATATTCAAATTGAGAAGATTTATCCCATATGTGCTTCCTTTTAACATCAATAAGTCCAAAGATCCAATATTTTACATTATTATTATAAGTGTGTATTATCAAATAATGTCACAAATTCTATTTTAAAAATACTAAATAGAAATAAAAATGAATGAAATCTATGTAGACATTTCATACATTTATTTATTCATTTAACAAAGGCTTATTGACTCTCTTGTTTTCCTGTCACTGTTCCAGGTTCTAGGGATACACTGTTTCACTACTTTATTTCTGTGAGATGTGATGACTCTCTCCTTGCCCAAATTTTACTCAGGCTCCTCTTGCCTTCTTCTCAACTAGGTCTAGACCTTGGGCTTCTATATTTATCCTTGCATAGTCCAGTTATAACAAGAATCCTGCTAAGTCAGTTTAAAGAATGTCCTCCCATACTTGATATCTAATCATCCCTGGCATCTTAAATTTTTTACCCTCACCATTCCCAGGTGATATGTAACTACCCTGGCCTAACTTCAGTGAGTATGCTGCTAGATCAGTTTAATAAGAATTCCCTCTACCCTTGATATTTCTTCTTAGTAATTTTCTATTCACCACCCTATCTCCAACCCCAACCCCAGCCAATGTACTCTTTGGTCATAAATCTCCACTTGTTCTTATTGTATTTCATGTTGAACTTCCTATCTTTCCCCTATTGTGATAGTCTTGAATAAAGTCTGCCTTACTGTTTTAACAGGTATTAGAATAATTTTTTTCTTTAACATATGACAAAGTTATAGGTCAGAAACAGATTTGTAATGATCTCTTTTTTAAAATAATTATCTCTTTTATTTTTTTTGGGGGGGTGGGCAAAGGGAGAGGGAGAATCTTAAGCAGACTCCATGCAGGGCATGGACAGAGGGCTCAGTCTCACAATGGTGAGATCATGACCGGAGCTGAAATCAAAAGTTGGATGCTTAACTGACTGAGCCACTCAGGCACTCCTAATTATCTATCTTTTAAAAGATAATACAATTTTAGTGTTTCAATAAATTGATAGTGTGTGCTTTCTAACAAAGCACATAGAGTTATATTGAAATTTGGGCTTAAATATCTACATCAGAAATATTTAGACTGAAAGAAACCAGTACATTACACTTGGATCAAAGATGGAGGAGCCTTGTTATTACTTTTCCTCTTCATGTCTTTGTGCATTTGTGTTCTCAGGATTCTAGAATTACTGGCATGAAAAGTTAATATTATATGTATTCTTTGGGGCCATGTATACCAAATTAAAAACAATTTTTTAAATGAATGTGGCCTAGTTAATAGTTATACATAGACACCAATTTTATGTCTAGTAAGCAAGTGGTACCTCTGATTAAAAGCACAACATAAAAGAAGAGCCATTGTATCATATCTTTCAAAAACCCCTTAACTATAAAGATGGTGTCACCAGCTAGGCCCCCAAGACCTGACCTTTATTGCTCATCTGCTTGTATCTACCAAAGTTTGTCCCACATTTTTCTTTTTTCCTTTTTTTTTTAAGATTTATTTATTTATTTGTCAGAGAGAGAGTGAGAGAGAGCACAAGCAAGGGGAGCTGCAGGCAGAGGGAGAAGCAGTCTCCCTGCTGAGCAAGGAGCCTGATGCAGGACTCGATCCCAGAACCCTGGGATCATGACCTGAGCCGAAGGCAGACGCCCAACTGACTGAGCCACCCAGGTGTCCCTGTCCCACATTTTCCCTTAAGCTTTTCTTTCTAGCTTATCTCTTAACATAGGCAAAAGACTGGAGAGGCATAGCATCTCCTGATGGAAAACAAATCTAATCCTCAGGCAATAACAACTATCTGGACAGTTATTGTGGCCCAGACCATCAAGACCAATTTAAGCTTAACTTTTAACTCATACTTGTGTAGATGAACTGTGGAGTGACCCACGCAGTGACTGTGGCAGTTATCTTTACCTCATTATAATACTAAAATCTCTGCCCAAGGAGGAGTACCAGCCTCATTTACATAACATACAATATATGTATAGGCATGTTCCCTTAAGACATATGCATGACCTTATGCCCACCTCTACATACAATGACAAAGCTCCCCTTTCTAAATATTTATCCTAACTCTAAATGAAAGGAACTCATTTACCCTTGACTGGGGAGTCACAGTGTTGAAAGTTATTCCCTGTGATCTTCTTATATGCTGCAAATAAAGTTTTCTCTGGGTGACAACTCTACCTGGTGTAGTTTCTATCTGTGATTCAGCAAGGAGTGAACTCATGTCAGTTTGTTTACAAGTGGTCTTTGTTTTCCTAAATCATTATGGGGAAAAGCCTATTGTAATTGATATAATTAAGGCCCTGATAGGTTTTTTTTTAATGTAACTAACATTAAGATTTTAATATGTTAATAGTTATGCATAGTTTTATTGTTTCTAAAATAAGTGATATTTTGCAAGTAAAATTTTGAAATACTTACTAAAAATATTGACCAACAGTAGATGGAATAATGGGATAAAAACTACATTAGTATACTCTTTCATCTTCTGATGGGCTAACATGTATAATTAGCTAGAAAGTAAAAAACAGGATATTCTCTTTACCTTCTCATATACTAAAGGTTTTCTGGAATCTAAAAATCACTGTTCCTTGGCACACATACATGAATTATGTCTATATAGTTATATTTTTTTT
>NW_027758044.1:0-300 GCF_054177405.1 Leptonychotes weddellii
CCACATCAGAGCCCGAGGCAGAAAGAAAAATCAGTATACTGATCCCCAGTCACCCTAGTAATCCCCCAGATTAGTGGGTCTCAACCACGGTGGTGCATTAGGATCTCTTGGAGAGCTTTTTCTGGGGAAGATAAAATTCACACCACATAAATTTCACCATTTACAAGTATATAGTTCAGTGGTTTTTAGTATAGTCGTAACATTGTGCAGTCATCGCCACTAGTTTCAGAATGTGTGTGGTAGTCTTTTTTTGTGCTTTTCCTAGCTTTCGTTTTAGAACTCGGACTAGAGAGTAAACTA
>NW_027758045.1:0-300 GCF_054177405.1 Leptonychotes weddellii
ATACAAGTAAAACTGAACTTCAGGATCATCAAAGGAAACTCTTAATTTTACAGATGAGAAAACCAAGGCTCATGATAGTGAAGTGACTTACTCAAGGTCATAAAGGGAGGGGTTAAATTGGGACTCCTGCCTTTCAGCAGACTCAAGGAGAATGTCTGGTTTATAAGAGAACACTCAATAAATATCGGTGGAATGAAATTCTTTCTTTAAATTCAAGTTATTAACATATACCAGAATCTCAAAATTTCACTATATTAGCAATCCCCATCGTTGTGATAAATAATCTTCATCAGGGACCAG
>NW_027758046.1:0-300 GCF_054177405.1 Leptonychotes weddellii
ATTTGCATTTCCCTGATGATTAGTGATGTTGAACATCTTTTCATGTGTCTCTTTGCCATCTCTATGTCTTTGGGAAAATGTCTATTCAGATCCTCTGCCCATTTTTTTTTTTTGAAAGATTTTATTTATTTGCTTGAGAAAGAGAGCATGAACAGGGGGAGGGGGGAAGGGACAGAGGAAGAGAGAGAAGCAGGCTCCCCGCCGAGCCGGAAGCCCAATGTGGGGCTCCATCCCAGGACCCCAGGATCATGACCTGAGCCAAAGGCAGACATTTAACTGACTGAGCCACCCAGGTGCTCC
>NW_027758047.1:0-300 GCF_054177405.1 Leptonychotes weddellii
CGGACGTCCTGATGAAGAAAGACGAACGCTGCCAGGAATGTAAATCAGTGGAAGGAATGGTCTGTGGGTCCTGGCCAGTGCTTTGGTGGGAAATAAAGCAAGGAAGGGACAGTGAGTGTGCAGGATGTGGTGGGGGATGTGTTCTCCAAGTGGGCTCCTGGAGCTTTCCTTGAGAGAGTGAGGGAGAGGGAGCAACCCCAAGACTCTCTGAGGGGAGGAGCTTTCCCAGCTGATGGAATGGTTGTGCAAAGGCCCTGGGGTAGGCCTGCACCTGGTATTACCAGGCACAGCCAGGAGGGC
>NW_027758048.1:0-300 GCF_054177405.1 Leptonychotes weddellii
GTAAGGACTGCAAAGAACCTTATTTGTAAAAGTGCTTGTAAATTTTATTTATTTTTATTTTTTTAAAAGATTTTATTTATTTATTTGACAGAGAGGGGAACTGGGAGGGGGAGGAGAAGCGGGCTTCCCGCTGAGCAGGGAGCCCGATGCGGGGCTCGATTCCAGGACCCTGGGATCACGACCTGAGCCGAAGGCAGACGCTTAATGACTGGGCCACCCAGGCGCCCCAAGTGCTTGTAAATTTTAAAATGATAGTAGAAATCTATCTCTTATTTTCATTTGGGAGAAATTTATAATGCA
>NW_027758049.1:0-300 GCF_054177405.1 Leptonychotes weddellii
ACACACAAACCAAATATATTTAACAATATGCCAGTAAAGATGAGCAAAACAATGTTTTCTGGAAGTTCTATAAATGTAATTTGGTTTAAAACCATGACCTCAGTGATGTGCCTCTTCCCAGTTCCTGGTGGCACATCTAGGAGGGCGGTAGCAGCCAGGCCATCAGGCCCCGCTCTGACCGATGGGGTTGCTGGAGGGGACCCTCGTATTTGTAGCTCTAAGCCCCCTTAGCCCGGCTGTTTGAAGCAAGGGTGATGGACCCGGCCGGCTTGACTTGCCCGAGGCCGCACTGAAGCCCAG
>NW_027758050.1:0-300 GCF_054177405.1 Leptonychotes weddellii
GCCAGGACGGAGACCGCAGGTCAGAAGGAACCAGGACTGGCAGTCAGTCTACGGTTGCGTCTTGGTCCAGGCACAAGAGAAAGTTCAGAGTCCCATGCACTGCCTACAGCCTCTCCACAGGGACACACCGAATGCTCCAGCTCCCAGCGAGCTCCTGGGGAAGCCACTGAGCGTCTGTGCGCTCCTTCCAGGACTGGGAATGGGAGGGACGGGGAGGGCCGGTGGGAAGGGTGGCCGCAAGGTCGTGCTGGGGAGGATGGCGGGTGGTCTGCCTCCGTCGGGAAGGGCTGCCGTGGGGAA
>NW_027758051.1:0-300 GCF_054177405.1 Leptonychotes weddellii
GTTTTCAGTGTTAAACAACACGCCCTCTCAAAAGAAAGCCAACAGATAATTCTCTCCTTCCTAAAGGAGGCAAACAGGCTTCAAATTGACAAAGCAGGGCGCCTGGCTGGCTCAGTCCGTAGAGCACGCAACTCTTGATCTCGGGGTTGTGAGTTCAAGCTCCACGTTGGGTGTAGAGATTACTTAAAAATAAAATCTTAAAAAAAAAAATCGCCAAGGGGTTTCATGTTGCCACTTAAGACTTTTCCAAGGAGTTCACTAATATGTCTGACACACTCATCACTTTGTATGTAGCTTAGA
>NW_027758052.1:0-300 GCF_054177405.1 Leptonychotes weddellii
AGCTGTGTGGGTCTGGGAGACAGTCCAGACTATTCCAGGGGAAGCTGAGGCCCAGAGGAAGGGTGCGGCCCCCTGGCCCTCCTTGGCTGTGGTGGTGGAGCGGGTCCTGAGGGCTGGGGGCCACCCTATCTCTCCCCCGCCCCTGGGTCCTCCCTGCTCCCCATGCTCCATCAACGCCCTCTGAGCCAGAGCCCCTAGCCGACCCTTCTCTGCCTCAGATACCTGCCCCTTGGCCAAGCTACAGGCTCTGAAGATCAGGTGGGCAAGGGGGCTTGAGGCAGGGCTTCTGCTCTGGGGCTG
>NW_027758053.1:0-300 GCF_054177405.1 Leptonychotes weddellii
CCAGGCTCACAGAATGAGGCAGCTTTGATTACACAAAAGCAAAAACAGTTAAGTCAGGTTTTACAAATGACAAAGTGACTTTGTAGGACATCTAGAAAATTTATCACATCCCACAGGGCCCCTTGCAAGCTCACTGGAAAGTTCTCATGGTTGGTTTTCATTTACTCAACAAATATTTGTTAAGTACCTAACGTTTGCTATGGGTATATGGGTATAGAATGCAAAGGTGTTTGTCTCCTTATATCATGTAGAATAGAGACGATTCTGTTTTCAGCTCCTATGAATGTCCTCTCTTTTGAA
>NW_027758054.1:0-4179 GCF_054177405.1 Leptonychotes weddellii
AGTAGTTGTTGATCTCTCTTTTTTTCAGCTTCTTTATTTTCCATCATTTTGTCTTCTGTGTCACCAATTCTGTCTTCTGCCTCATTTATCCTAGCAGTTAGAGTCTCCATTTTTTATTGCATCTCATTAGTAGCCTTTTTTATTTAGACTTGATTAGATTTTAGTTCTTTTATTCTTCCAGAAAGGAATTCTCTAGTGTCTTCTATGCTTTTTTCAAGCCCAACTAGTCTTTATAATCATTATTCTTAACTCTAGTTCTGACATCTTACTTATGTCCATACTGATTAGGTCCGTGGCAGTCTGTACTGCCTCTTACTCTCTTTTTTGAGTTGAGTTTTTCTATGTTGTCATTCTCTCCAGAGAAAAATAGATGAAGGGGAGATCCAAATACGACAATGGCAGCAATGACTCCAGGGAAATATACACTAAACAAATCAGAAGAGACCCAAAACCGAAAAAAAATTTTTTTTAAAGGAAAAAAAGAATATAATCACACAGGTGAACAGAAATGAGCAATACACTGGATTCTGTGTGTATTTTGGTCTTTTTTAAGGAAACTGGATCCCAGTATTGTAAAGAAAGAAAAACACATATGTAGAAAAATAAAATTAAATACAATGAAATGATAGAATATAACTTGAAAAATGGAAATTACAAGACAAGAAAAAACAATAGAGAAAAAAACCCCAATATCAAAAAAAAAGGAAGGGATATAAACAGACTAGGTGAACACAACAGAGCAGTACACTATCTCCTGAGTGTCTTTTGGTCAGTTTATTAGAAGAAACTGCATCTCAAAATTATAAAGAAAGAAAAAGTTATATATACAAAAATAAAATTAAATACATTAAAAGGATAGAATGTAACTGTAAATATGAAAATTTAAAAAGACTTTAACCAAACCAAAAACAATCCAAACAACAAAAAAGGGAAGAAGGAAAAAAACGACAACCAAAAAGAGAATATGATCAAACTGGTGAATAGAACAGAGCCATACACTAGATATTTTGGGTGTATTTTGGTCTTTTAGAAGAAACTGTATTCCAAAACTGTAAAGAAAGAAAAGCATATGTGTACAAAAATAAGATTAAATATTAATGAAGGGAATCAATATAAGTCTAAAAATGAAACTTAAAAAAGATTTTTAAAAAGTTGATAAAATAAGAGATTGGTTGAAAAGGAAAGAAAAAAAATTTTTAAATTAAAGGTGGAAGACTAAAGAATCATGGTAAAAAAGCCATGAATTCTATGTGCTAAATTCCCCTAGCGCTGGAGGTTTGCAGTTCTTATTGATGGGTAAACTTGGTCTTGGCTGGATGTTCTTGCTGATCTGCTGGGGGAGGGGCCTGTTGCATTGATTCTCAAGTATATTTGCCCCTGGCAGAATTGTACAGCCCTTGCCAGGGGGCCAGGCTAAGTAATCTGCTCCAGTTTGCTGTCTGTGTCTCTTGTTCCTTGAAGACTTTCTGTGCAGCTTTAGAGGGTGAGAATGAAAATGGTGGCTTCCCAATCTCTGGCCCATAGCTGAGAGCTTGGTCCCCAGTCCTCAGTGAGCCATTAGAGAGAAGCATTCAATCACTCCTGTCTCCCTCATCTCTGGCTGTACTTGGTGGTCACCCAGCCTGCGACCAGGTGTTTCTGTCTCAGGCACATGACCCTGTTTGGAGACTCCAAATCCTGGAGACTCCAAACCCTGCAGACTCCTGTGGCCCGCTCCCGCACCACTCCTCCCGGCGGGGGGGGGGGTTCTCGCCACTTCTGCCACTTGTGTCACGGTTCATTGTTTATTGCAACCCCTAGCTGAGAGCCGCTCCTGGGCTCACTTGTTTGCAGCCAGCTTCTCAACTCTGTTGCCTGGGAGCTCTTCTGCACTCAGGCACCTCCCCCATCTTCCTGTGACCTGGAGGATCCTGAGACCACACTGTCCCAGCTAGGGTTCCACCCCTGCTTAGCCACCTGAGTGATGTCCCTCACTGGAGCAGACTTCTAAAAGTTCCGATTTTGTGCTCTGCTGCTATATCATTTGCTGGTAGCCAGCTTATTGGGGTTCTCTCTCCCCCATGGTTTATCTTCCCATATATTGCCTCAGATTCACTTCTGCACACCTCCTACGTTGCAGAAAGAGAGTGGTCACTTTTCTATTTGTAGAGTTGTAGCTATTCTTTTCATAGATCTGTGGTTGAGTTTGCAGGTGTTCAGAATGATTTGATAGCTCTCTACCTGAGTTTCTGGGAGCAGATGAAATTAAGGTCTCCTACTCCTCCACCATCTTGGACTCCCAGAAATTACATTCAAACTATTTAAATGTGTACAAAATCTTTTGTCATAACAAATACAGGTAAGATGGTTTTCCAAAAAAATTTTTAGAGGTTACAAGGGCAGAAAAACATTTGAAAACACTGATATATACCTGCTTTGCTACTGAATTATGCTCATGGTAGGATTATTTATCACTTTCATTTATTGTCATTTTTTGACTAGCAGACATTAGGTAAATGTTCATTGGGGGATAAATAGTCTTGATTGTTATCAGAGCTAGTGCCAGTGAGATTGATTTCATCTCAGTTATGTGTCAGTATGTGAATTAAAAGAATTTTTTGTTGTTTTACCACAAGTATTTTATTTTATTTTTTTCAAAATTTTATTTATTTGACAGAGACAGCGAGAGAGAGAACACAAGCAGGGGGAGTGGGATAGGGAGAAGCAGGCTTCCCGGCAAGCAGGGAGCCTGATGCAGGGTTCAATCCCAGGACCCTGCGATCATGACCTGAGCCGAAGGCAGATGCTTAACGACTGAGCCACCCAGCACCCCTTACCACAAGTATTTTAAAAGCACATTTAAACCTTGTATGATGAAACCTCAAAATAGATCAGAAAATTTTGTTTAGGACCACTTTTGCCTAGTTGGATTTTGCAGAAATTAGCAGCTTTAATTAAGGAATAGGAAATTTGCAGCTGTGGGAGCCTTAGAGACTGCCCAGTGATGTGCTCTCCTTTGTGCAAGAGAAAACCAGAGCCAGAAGGTCACTTACTCAAGCTAATACAGGTAAATTGACAATAGAACCATATCCAACCTGACACTAAAACCTGTTGATTTTACCTCTAGACTATCTTTTGAATTTCTCCACTTATCTCTAGTGTCCTCACCCTAGTTAAGGCTATCATGATCTCTCATTTGGTATCTACTGTACTACATCTGAGTGGTCTCCCCACATCCCTTCATTTACAAAGCATATCTGATCACAGTTATTCCTCAGCTTAAAATCCTTCAAAGATGTAACCTTGGTTATAGGAAGAAGGCTAGTCCTTTATCTTCGAAAGCCCTAACTGACCAGACCCCTGCTTGCCTCTTTGGCTTTAACCACCATCTTCGTCTTCCTTGCTCCCTGGATTCCAATCATACACACCTCTTTAGCTTCTCAAATGTACATGCCAGTTTCTACGGCATCTACATGCTATTCTGGCATATATGCTTAGAGTACTTATGTTCTATCGAAATGCCTACTTACCCTTCAGATTTCATCTAAGAAAATCCCACACCTCCGTTTCCCCAAGTCCTTGCAGACTAGATAGGTCCCATTGCTATTTTTTCTCATGTTTACATTTTCTTCAAAACCCATATTACATTTTATATATTTATGTGATGATTTGATTAAAGTCTGTTTCCTCAGGTAGAGTGTAATCTCTGAGAGCAGAGTTTACATGTATTTTGCTTATCAATGTATTCCTATTGTCTGCCCCATTGCCTGGTATATAGAAGGGACTTAATACTTGTTCAATGAATGACTCCCAGTTCTATTTCTACTACACCAATGATTTTAGAGTAACATTTTTACTTTAGAAATCTTCTTAGCCATATGCTTTATATAATTCACCCATCTGTTGATGAAATAGCATTTGAGAAAAAATAGAATTTCAAGTTATTTATTCCTAATTTGTAAATCACACTTAAAAAAAAAACACCTTTTTTTTTTTCCCTTAAAAACATGAAATCAGTAGTGCTAAATATTCTTCGTATATTTGATGGAACCTGGTCACATGTTAATTTTTATTCATCACCTCTTTCATTTATGAGTAGTTTTTTGAGACGCTAAGAAGTCATAGAATCTATTGGATATGGAATATAAAAATGCAAAGAGAGGGCGCCTGGGTGGCTCAGTTGGTTGAGCGACTGCCTTC
>NW_027758055.1:0-300 GCF_054177405.1 Leptonychotes weddellii
ATCAAAAGACAGGATAGCAAAATGGATAAAAAAGCAAGACCCTTCTAAGAGACTCACTTCAGACTTAAACACAATACGGTCCAGAAGTGAAAAAAATAGGTAAAAAAAAAAAAGTCAAACAAAATAGACTTTAAAACAAAGACTACAACAAGATGAAGAAGGACATTACATAATGATAAAGGGGGTCAACCAACAAGAGTATATAATAGCTGTCAATATCTATGCACCCAACATTGGAGCCCCTAAGTTCATAAAGCAAATACTAACATAAAGGGAGAAATTGAGAGTTATACAATCATA
>NW_027758056.1:0-300 GCF_054177405.1 Leptonychotes weddellii
AATGCCTATTGCTCTGAAGCTGTTTCAAAAAATCGAAATGGAAGGAAAACTTCCAAACTCTTTCTATGAGGCCAGCATTACCTTGATCCCAAAACCAGACAAAGGCCCCACCAAAAAGGAGAATTACAGACCAATATCCCTGATGAACACGGATGCAAAAATTCTCATCAAACTACTCGCCAATAGGAGCCAACAGTACATTAAGAGGTTTATTCACCCCAACCAAGTGGGACTTATTCCTGGGCTGCAAAGGTGGTTCAACATCCGCAAATCAGTGTGGTACGCTACATTAATAAAAGA
>NW_027758057.1:0-300 GCF_054177405.1 Leptonychotes weddellii
ACACACTAATAATTACTTTAATTATTAATAATAGAAATCTTCAACTCTTGTTATTTCGCACACCTGATTTTTTTTCTACATTTTTCCTTTAAATGCAACACTTAGTTTTTCCTTCTACTTTAAAATTCATCTTATGTGTACATATGATCCTAATCATATTTTTTAAAACACACGTGTATACATATATATAATATATATAGTGTGTGTATGTATACATATATATATATATATATATATATATGTATAAAACGAAAACCTAAAAGAAAATTCTCCCTTTGTTAATTATGGCCATGAGGAGAC
>NW_027758058.1:0-300 GCF_054177405.1 Leptonychotes weddellii
GTTCCAGTTCAAAATGGTGACATAGGAAGATCTTAAACTCACCTCTTCCTACAGACACACTGAATCTGTAGCTGCAGGGGGATCATTTTCCTCTGGAAGGAAAAAAAAAAAAAAGCTAAAACTGGCAGACCCCTTTACACAGGGCAAAAGAGGGAGAAGCCACATGGAAACAGGTAGGAAACAATCTCACCGTAAGCCCCACAGCCAGCAGGCAGCCACAGTAGGAGAGAACTCAAAATCCAAAGTTTCTCCCTGAGGAGTGAAGGGCTCATACTCCATATCAGGCACCCCAACTTTTAA
>NW_027758059.1:0-300 GCF_054177405.1 Leptonychotes weddellii
GGCATTTTGACTTTTCAGGTAAGTATCTAAAAATAATCTAATAATGTAAATCAAAGATCTCTTCAACTAGTAATTATGTATCCTGTACATATTCTATATTACAGAAATCTCACAGAAAATTTTCTATTATTTTCTACTATTATGATTTTTTTTTTTTTTTGGCTTCTGTCCTTTTTTTTTTTTTATTCTTATGTTAATCCCCATACATTACATCATTAGTACTAGATGAAGTGTTCCATGATTCATTGTTTGTGCATAACACCCAGTGCTCCATGCAGAACGTGCCCTCCTCAATACCCA
>NW_027758060.1:0-300 GCF_054177405.1 Leptonychotes weddellii
AGCTGTGTGGGTCTGGGAGACAGTCCAGACTATTCCAGGGGAAGCTGAGGCCCAGAGGAAGGGTGCGGCCCCCTGGCCCTCCTTGGCTGTGGTGGTGGAGCGGGTCCTGAGGGCTGGGGGCCACCCTATCTCTCCCCCGCCCCTGGGTCCTCCCTGCTCCCCATGCTCCATCAACGCCCTCTGAGCCAGAGCCCCTAGCTGACCCTTCTCTGCCTCAGATACCTGCCCCTTGGCCAAGCTACAGGCTCTGAAGATCAGGTGGGCAAGGGGGCTTGAGGCAGGGCTTCTGCTCTGGGGCTG
>NW_027758061.1:0-300 GCF_054177405.1 Leptonychotes weddellii
CCCAACCAAACAAACCAACCCTAATTTGCTCATTTCCTCAACTAAGGAAACGGACACCATTTTCGGCCCAGAACAGAGAACTATTTTGACTTCATTCTTGTTTGTTATCACTCTCCACCTCCGACATCTAATTCATCAACAATTATACCTCCAAAATCTACCTTAACTCTACTTTCAAACTCCACTGATGTAACCTAAAACTACTTTTCATCGCACATTTGGGTTCCACAATAGACATTTAAATGGTCTCGCTATTTATATTCTTGCCTCTTATAATCCATTCCCTCACAGTGCACCAAA
>NW_027758062.1:0-300 GCF_054177405.1 Leptonychotes weddellii
ACACACAAACCAAATATATTTAACAATATGCCAGTAAAGATGAGCAAAACAATGTTTTCTGGAAGTTCTATAAATGTAATTTGGTTTAAAACCATGACCTCAGTGATGTGCCTCTTCCCAGTTCCTGGTGGCACATCTAGGAGGGCGGTAGCAGCCAGGCCATCAGGCCCCGCTCTGACCGATGGGGTTGCTGGAGGGGGCCCTCGTATTTGTAGCTCTAAGCCCCCTTAGCCCGGCTGTTTGAAGCAAGGGTGATGGACCCGGCCGGCTTGACTTGCCCGAGGCCGCACTGAAGCCCAG
>NW_027758063.1:0-300 GCF_054177405.1 Leptonychotes weddellii
CAGGATGTTTACATACTCTCACAGTATCCTCAGATTTCTTATTCATTACAGAGTGGTAAAAATGGCCCCTTTACAGTGGAGAAATCTGACAGACACCACCATAACCAAATGATCAAAGTTAATGTCACCAGTTATGGGATAAAATGATATGATGTATCTTCTGACGTGAGATACTGAGAAGGATACGGTATCTCTTACACAGTATCCCAGTCAAAAAATCAGTATTCTGGGGCGCCTGGGTGGCTCAGTTGGTTAAGCGACTGCCTTCGGCTCAGGTCATGATCCTGGAGTCCCTGGATC
>NW_027758064.1:0-300 GCF_054177405.1 Leptonychotes weddellii
CAAACAGAGGCAGTCTGGTCCTGGCCCCCATGCTTGTCCGCACTGATTCTAGACTGCATCCCATGCGAATTATAGCTCAACACATAAAGGATGGTTACTTCGTCACTAGCATCATACGTCCTAGCGAGGGGCTGCTGTCCTGGGCAGGTCACCAAATCTGAGACTCAGATACCGGGATCAAGGCAGAGGACCAGTCACAGGCCTCCCGCCTCCAGTCGGGTTGCCTCGGAGAGGGGAGCCTGGGCCCGCAGACACAGCCCGACACTCCCTGGGGCAGGGGCGGGGGAGACCTCCCCAGGC
>NW_027758065.1:0-4179 GCF_054177405.1 Leptonychotes weddellii
AAAAGAAAAGAGCCAGTTCTGTTGCAGTAATGTTTCATTGGTGAATTTTTAGGCAGCTTGAGTTAGATTGGTAGTTGGAAGAGAGATACTGAGTAGTGGCATTCCCAGCAGGCCAGAATTTTCCTAGTTACCTGATTTTCTCTTCAGGCAGTGAGGTATACTTCCTAAGAACACGTATTATGTGGAAAGTATTGATTGTAACGTATTTCCTTATGGCTTCTGGGTGGAATTGAAAATCTCTAGAGTATGTCTAATTATAGCATTTTTTTCCAATTAGTAAATATATATTTATAATTTCTCATTGTTTAATCAATAACACTAATGATAGCTGGATTAAAATACAGTCCCATTTAAAATACCGTCCCATTTAATATAGTTTATTGACATGAATAGATATAAAATGAATTTAGACATCAGCAGTTTTTCTAGCTTCTAAGGAATTATAATCTAAGGCCAAAATGAGCTCAGATATTTGAAGCATGACATTTAGTTACTCATTAGGTGATATATGAACCTTGTTCACAATCTTTCTGCCCATGCACCAGCTCAAGGTCAGGGAAGGTGGACCTCCTATCTACATCTGTTTGCCTTAACCCAAAACACGTAATTCCATCACGAAGAAATGTGAGTGTCAAAAGGAGCATCATAAAGAGCTCTCTGTTGTCAACAGCTAACAGGATGACAGTTTTAATTTAACTTAGTAACCAGATTTTATAACCAACTTTTAATATCTTTATACTTCGGTAAATTTCTTTTTAACCAAAATATCTGAGGAGCCCATGAAAACAGAACCACAGGAAGTGGAGGGCTGAACCCTGACTGTAATAATTCCCTTTTTAGGACAGGTAGCTGGTGCCCTTCGGGAACAGATGAGACACTTACTCCCGTGCTGGGCCTTCTTCCCCATCATTTGTCTTCATCTCCACCATCCCCATAAAATGCGATGTTGCTAGACTGTTCCCATGCTGAACACTGCCCAGGAGGCACAGACAATAACTGGGGAAGAGCTCAAGTGAAACAGAAATATTTAGAATCCCTGGCCAAAAATTCCTGTGGGTTTGAATCGTGCTTAATTAAACGTGTCATTAATAGCATTTGCTTCCTTCCAATGACCTTTCTTGAAACTTGACATTTATTTAGTTTTTCAGTGCCACATTGCCTTGGGGACAGTCATTTGGTTCCTAAAGTACACATGTGCGCGGCAGGGAACGAGATGGGGGCTTTGAATTGTCCGTGCAGCTGGTCAGCTAAGGCCAGAGGCCAAACCGTGGGGACGGCTAGGCTGTCCTCCTTCCCTCTCACTGGCAGCACCACCCTCTCCTACATAGCGACTTTCTGCTTTTAAATCTTCTGCCCCTAGCATCTCATCATTTGTTCTTTGAAACCCCTATGTTAACTTTTCCAGAAAGCTCTGTGTTTAATCGACTGAGTTTTAATTCCAGGAAGTTTTAATTCCAGGCTTTGCCCCTGTCACAGGAATTCTAGGCCTTTAAAACAAAGGGGGAGATCTGTATCAGACAGGCAGCTTTCCCCTTGCCTTGAAACCCTAAGGCTAAGAAACACCTTTTGATTTTCCCTCGTGCTAGAGCTGCTAGATCAGTCGGTGGCTTGGGCATCTATGCTGCAGCTTTCTCTCTTTCCCTAAACCCTGATATTTCCCCTCCTGGCGTTCAGCTCCAGGATGCCCATGTGTCCGGAATTCATCCGTGTGAAAGTATTGAAGGTGGTAAATGCCAGGAACCCCACAGCTGCAGCGTGGGAGAAAGGGGCAGGGTTACAGAGTGTTCGGTAATGCAGTTTGTGTACTGCTTAATAGAGCCCTGCTGAAGGGGCAAGTGGGTGCGAAAGCCCAGCCTGCACTCTGTTCACTAAGCAGTATGAACTGCTGGGAGCCATGTTTGCCTGGACAAGGGGGTGTTTTTCTCTCTATACACAGGTAATATCCACTCCCCAAGTCCAGCACCCAAAGGAAGTGACTTTTCCTAATTAAATTAAAAGCATGTTTTAGGTTAGTAGAGGTCCCAAGAGGGAACTGCAATTGTTGGGAAAATTTTGGACCTTTCTCTTTTGTGGCAATAATGATAAAATTAAAAAAATAATAATAATAACATGGGTGGTACCAGAAAACATGTTAGCATTGATATGAACAACTAATAAGATGAGAAAAGAACAAAAACAAAGTTCTCTTGACCATAAGAATACTAAGTATAATCATTTACACAGAGAGTTCACCATTCATGCTTTATTAAGCTCTTAATAAGCATGTCTGTCATTAGAAATGCATGTGATTAACTTCATTGTAAATTGTATTTGATTAGACTAGTAAACTTGGCTCACATAAGCTTAATGTTGATCTGGAGTGTTTCTCTGCTTGTGAAGTACAGTTGGTCATGAACAACTTTTAAAAATATATGAAAAAAACAATAAGCAAGACCCTTCTCAGCCCTGACATTACAATGTGGCTGAAGTATTTAAAATGTCTTGAAAGATCACCAGAATATAATCAAATCCCCAAACTTCCTTTTTATTTAAGATGATGGCAGGGCCCTCCCCTCCTTTCGCCCAGAATTGTTACCAACTTAATACAGTTCTGTCTAGAGCCTTATTTCCAGTCAGAACATCATTTTCCAAAGTTACTTAGGTCAGTAGATAGAAGCTTTGACAGCAATAACTCAAAGTATGATACCTTTAATAAGCCATGAACAAATTAGCTTTACCCTAAAACTTTATGGGCTACATTTGAAAATGAGAGAAGAAAACAAAAATGTTTCAACTGGAAAAGCAGTTATGTAAAGGGGTCATTCCCCACCCCCCCCACACCCTATCCCCACCATTTCTTCATACACCCCTGACTAGACTCTGATTCCTGGCTTTCTTGGTAGTATTTCCCAATTATTGTTTCACCTTTGATGTTCTTACTGTTTTGCTTTAAAGTTCCCTATCTTTCTTATTTTGCCTCTTCAACAAACTCTTAATGATCATCTGATCTTATTAAATAAACTCATTCCAGCCATACCTTGTCCCTGCAACAGAAAGGGCCTTTCAGACTGGCATCTAGGATTGGTCACTTTCAGATGACCACTCTGACCTCTTGATCATCAACACCTTTAAATTCTGGGACACTATCCCAAAGTTAAGACAGAATTGTAAATAAGATCATGAAAGTTTGCAGTATTTACCTGAATTCTTTCATATGTCCCCTCAGATGTATCAAGAGTCCCATTAACAAGAAAGCATAAAGAACTGGAAAATTATAGCATTAACCTGCCCCACATACACATATTCACCCACTGCCACACAGTCCAAAAATGGAAGGGGGCCTCATATGCAAAATAATGTTCCAATTAATTTAGAATAGGTAGGGAGAAATGCTGCCAAGTTGCTTAATTTCAGGATGTTCTCAGTCTAAATTCTAGACAGTGTTTTGGATTTGAAGCATATTTATATAGTCCACATGCATCTCTTATTCATTCATAAGGATGCAAAGATATACATTGCATAAAATACCAAGAACAATACTTTTGAAAATGAAATTTAAGAAAATAAGAACGAAACCAGCAGGGTACAAAATGTGATAATGCTAAAACATTTATAGAAATCCTAAGTTCATCTCTAAACAACAGTCAAACTTTAACATCATCCAGCTGGACAGCAATAAAGCTATGAATACCTATTTTACTGCCCAGGATAAATGAGTATTGATTTTTTTCTCAGTGTCTATAGTCAAAGTCACCTAACCCTCAGTTTCAATTATGACTAAACTCCTTTTTTGATATCTGTGATGATTATCTTCAGAATTAGGTTTGAAGGTTGGGTAGTCACAAGGTCTTTTTTTTTTATTATTATTTTTAATAAATGAGTGAGTCTAACTTTTTTTTGCCAGAAATTGAAATTTAAATTCCTGAGATGATCTAATGAAATTTAAAGACTTTAAATACTGGACCTTGCATTTCATTCCAAAGAGAGTGTCATTATCTAGGATGCTGAATATGAAATTCTCAAACTGATTCAAATAATAAGGAAAGTTATAAGCTCAAATAAGTCCAAAGGACTTCTCATTTCTAGGTGTACATTAGAATCACCTAGAGAGCTTGAAAAAAATGCCAGGAATAGCGGTATTGAATCAGAATCTTTAAGGTGGTACATGGTCCTTCATAATTGTTAAAAGCTTTACAGGTT
>NW_027758066.1:0-300 GCF_054177405.1 Leptonychotes weddellii
ATCAAAAGACAGGATAGCAAAATGGATAAAAAAGCAAGACCCTTCTAAGAGACTCACTTCAGACTTAAACACAATACGGTCCAGAAGTGAAAAAAATAGGTAAAAAAAAAAAAGTCAAACAAAATAGACTTTAAAACAAAGACTACAACAAGATGAAGAAGGACATTACATAATGATAAAGGGGGTCAACCAACAAGAGCATATAATAGCTGTCAATATCTATGCACCCAACATTGGAGCCCCTAAGTTCATAAAGCAAATACTAACATAAAGGGAGAAATTGAGAGTTATACAATCATA